>NW_028230445.1:2419325-2552469 GCF_043228905.1 Azolla caroliniana
ATCACTAATTGAAATAATGCCTCGATGATTAATGGGGTGGCCCCAATCTCTGCTCAGATTATATCATTGGGCACCAATGCTTTGCTCCTTATCATGGTGAGAAAGAAAGACTGGAAGATATATTGACGTCATTTAAGAGTTCACTATAAAACCAAAGAAGATATTACATTAAAATATTGTCTCCTCTTTGAGAACAACAAAGTAAATAATCTCATTAGCTATACATGTAAGATTCTCAAGGCAGATAGATTGTAATTTCTGTCTTTAAAAGATCTCTAGAATGTAAGATTCTCAAGGCAGAATGGAGAGATTTCTGAAGCGACGCTGTACATGCGATGGTGGGAGATAATGATGTTTATTTATCTTCAATGGGTCTTCAATATTCTAGCATGTCAATGTAACAATATATTTTATGTTTTCTGCCAATTTTTTCATGGTATTTTTTCTCCAAATCTGGCGCCTCTTTTGCAATGCTTGCCCTTTTTGTCTCTTTGCATCAGGTCAGTTCAGATAATGTTTTTGGGTATCTCTGACTCCATTAGGTATACATATGTGCTGTTTATCTTCCAATCTAGCACCTTTTGCAAAGGGCTTCGCCTTCTTGCTCGCTTCCCAACAGCCCAGTTCAGATAATTTATTTTGGGATCTCTAAAACCCATTCGGTATATAGATGTTTCTGTCTGACCCTTGCCAAGACTGAAACGTTTTAGTTGCAAAAATGAGTAGATGGCTGTTAAAATCCCTGCGGACAGAATACCAGGCAAGCTTCCCTCTTTCCAGAAGACAGGTTTTCACGCATCAAGGAATTCTGCATTATGCACTGAGGACATATTAGAAGATGAAAACTGGGCAGATACTATAGAGCTCAAAGTCGATTGGATTGCTTTTAATAGTCATTAGAACTTGCATTATTTGCCACAAAGGCCCTATACGCTACATGATGTATAGCACGCTCCAGATGTTAAATATGGATGTGAGGGAAATATTTTGAAACCAGTGCTTGTCATACCAATATATTTGTAACATGCCATTTCTGAGTGTTCCAACTTGATGTTGTACTGTTATTGGCAGGATCTTGCAGATGGTGTAATACCCAATGAATATGGAATAAATCCCATCCACAAACTGAAAATAGGATCAAAGGTACATTGAGTAGTTTCAGAAGGCTTATACTGCCCTGATGATCTGCTATTTAGTAGCATATTACAACATATGCCAATAAAGTGTAATTTTTTATTTAAGGTGGAGGCTATATGATGTAGCAATCATTAGTTGTGCATGTGTCTACAAAGCTTCTGAAGCATTGGTATATGTATATCACTAAAAATTACTGTTGTCTTCTGTGTTATTAGATAGCACGAAAGCTTCTTGGAAAACTTTTGATCGACCTTGACAATACACGAGAAGAGGCTGTCAACATTGCTGAACTGAAATCTGCACAGGATTGTGCACCATCACTGAAACTGTCCAAATTAACTGATGATGATTGTACATCTGCAAAATCTAGGACTAAAATTGATAGTTCGAGAAGGTCAAGCACAAACAGTGATAAATCTGTAGATACTGAAGACGATGATGATAAAGAGACACAATACCGACTAGACCCAAAGTAATGTGTCCTTGTACAATCCGTGTTAAATGCATAATTAGAGGGATGCTACTGGCAGTATCTCCCCTAGCATAGTCTGAGATTTTTTTTCTGAACAGTATCTATCTCATTTCCTTTCCAGATATGCAAATGTAAGAACTCCAGAACGCCATGTCCGAACTCGATTATATTTTACATCGGTATGTTGAATACAAACTTAATTTCAATCCTAACTGGTATGATGTATGTAGGCAACTCCATGGTTTGAACGTTACCTGTCTTGACAGGAGTCACATATACACTCATTGATTAATGTTTTGAGGTATTGCAATTTGGATGATTCACAAGAAGAGGAAGGACTTATCCCTGATAAGGGAATGCATAGAATTTTTGAAACCAAAGAGCTTGACTATCTTACCCATATTGTTATGAGGATGTATGAAAACACAGCTGTAAGTGGAATAAGCTGCTGTGTCATATTGGATAATTTGGGATATATGTTTTCTGTTCATATTGTGTTTATTTGTCAGGTTTCACTGACTGACCCAAAAAGGTTCAGAATTGAGCTACTTTTCAGCTGTGGTGCAGCCGTGAATCCTCTTGAGGTAACAAAAAAATGCTCAGTACTGTCTACATTCATGAAATCAAGGAAAGGACATAAGGCTTACTTCTCATGCATTTCATTGCATTTGCAGGCATCACCCCGGGATCAGGATCATACAATGCCTGTATTTCCTCCAGAGACATTACAAGGTGATTCACAATATCTTACCTTACATAAACTGGAAAGCATGATTCAGCCGTTTGCGATGCCAGCAGAAGACTTCCCTCCAGCAACAACACCTCAAGGTTTTTCTGGGCTATTCCCAAAAGGTGGGGGAGTTCTGGAGCGCCTAGCCAACTTATGGCCTTTCAACAATAAGAATGGCAACCAGAGGATCTGACTCTTAACATGATTTAGGCTGTATAGATCCTTCTAGAGAGTTTGAATTCGGTTCTTAGCATAACTGCCCTCTGCAGTAAGCAGGAGTTGAGAGATGATATTCCTCTACAAGGGGTAAGAGGTTGAAAACTCTGAATTCTCCATTCTGTAGCAGTGGTATGGGAAGCATCATTGGATAATATCAATACATTTTTGTCATCAAGGAACAGAGCCTTCGATTTCCATGTTCCAAAAGTCCATGGAGGTTCATACAGATGTACAACAAAATTTTAAGGCGTGCGAAGCTTTTTCAATAAGCTCTGATACACTCTTTATATGGATCAGAAGTTAATGATTCTAAGTAATTGAAGGGTTCAAATTTCTGTGAAGACAACATTAATTTTACAATTCTTAACATAATCCTTCTATCAAGTTTTTCCAATGAAAGCGATAATACTGTTTGTTCAATCAGATACTTGACCACAAAAAAGATAACTACGTTATGATCTTCCTGTTGTAAAGGTCTCTACGATACTTCATTCTTTGCGCAGCATGACTATTTGTATTGAAAAGAATGATGCTACAAGAGAATGCTACCAAAAGGCTTACCATGTCCTTTGCACTTCTTTGATGAATTCTACAGCAACACTTTCATGCAGCTATGTTTTTTTTACTACTAAATTCATGGGCCACCTTTTGCTGTTTGGTGAGTTGTATAAATGTGGAAATAATGTAAATTCTAGCCTGCACTCTTTAGCCTTTGAGGGAATTCTAACATCTTTAATTGTTGATGGGTAGCATAGCCTTTGAATGATAAAAAAGAAAATACAGCAATGCACCCAAAGGTCTTATACATAATCTAGCATCAAGCAATAACTAAAGGGCTTAAACCCATCCAGCCAAAGTATAGCAAAGAACATAAAGAGATGCTGGTATGATTGTGGTGGTTGTAAATATGAGATGGTGATATAAACACACCGTGCATGTTGTGTCTTTACACTCCCCTTTTTCAACTTACGGAAGATTCTTTTGTTTTGCAAAAACAAAATGCTACATCATTGGTTAAGATTTCTAGATGTTACTATGTGAACATTGAGGTGGGATTCACAAATATATTTAAATGAATCAAGATTATCCAAGATCCGAAAGAGATCTGAAATTGTGGTTTATGCTATGCTGTATTATATATCTATACTAGCAGCACCATTTACTCATATTTCTTGTTAAATGCAACTCCTGACTTCTATGCAAGTTTAAATCATAATTTTATTCAAACCTTTCCGGGGATCCAAAAAAGAGTATATGTATATAGAAGTAAAGACAATGGAATGGCATAAGGTAGATTATACAATTGGTGAGAGGTCCAATCTTATTAGTTCTCAAGATATTATCATACAGTTAAAGTATGGAGAGTTCGTATGGCTGATCAGATTTGTAGTGTGCAAGCTCAAAAGTCCGAGCAACCTTGTTCTGAACAAAAGTAACTTCTTCAAACCCATGGAGTTCAACCTGCAATGCTAGGATCAATGAAAGTTTGGAGAAACAATGCTCTTTTGCTTGGTTGAAGTTCCAACTATTCTTGTTGAACATGGCGCATAAGACTTGCAAAACTAACTACACTATTTTGTAGAGCTAGTTAAGGAATTAATTTCACACAGTTACAGGTAGCCTTCTGCTTTTGTCAGCCAATCAGAAGATGAAAACCGTTTCTCAGATATTCGCAACCTTACATGAAGGAGAAGCCTAATCAGATATTATGTGCAGATCTGTTTTCTCTTGGACTGCAATAATTTCTGCTCATTCAAGCTCTGGCCATGGCCATGAAGCTCTGAGGCTGCATAAATGCATGCTGCAAGATGGCGTTGAACCTAACAATTACACATATGTTGCCCTTTTCAAGGCGTGTGGATCTATGGAAGACGTTAGAGAAGGCATGAGATTTCATATGGAAGCATCAAAGAAAGGCTATACATCTGATGTCTATGTTGGAAGCAGTCTTGTGAGTATGTATGGAAAATGTGAAGCAACCATGGAAGCTGAGAATGTTTTTGAGAATATCCAAAATCCTAATGTCGTTTCATGGAATGCAATGTTGTCTGTATACATCGAGAATGGGCAGGGAGAAGAAGCTTTATCATTGTATAGGCAGATGCAAGAGGAGAACGTAAGCTTTGATCAATTGACATTTGTTATTTCTCTTCAAGCATGTGGTATCATTGCAAATTGTGATGAAAAGGATGCCAAAAAGGGCCATTTAGCTATGGAAATTGGACAAGGTTTACATGTAGATGCGCATAGAAAAGGATATACATCTCTTAGTATAGTTGGAAACACTCTTGTTAGCATGTATGGGAAGTGTAACGCACTTGTTGAAGCCGAATATGCATTTGACCGGCTATGTAATCGAACACTAGTGTCATGGAATGCTATGTTTTCTACATATGTTGAATGTGGGCATGGAAAAAGAGCTTTACAATTTCTCAAAAAGATGCAAGAAGATGGTATAATACCCGATGCTGTCACATTCTTGATTTGTTTCCGAGCTTGTAAAGCACTCCTTGAAGAAGAACCATTGATAAAGAAACAAGCAATCATTGTAATTGGACAAGCATTGCATAAGGATGCTAGTAGGATGGGTTATTTAACTAATGTCTTTGTAGCGAATGCTCTTCTCGTATTTTATAGCAAATGTGGAGAAATTGTAGAGGCAGAGACAATCTTTCACTCATTAGCTTGGCATAGCAATATAGTGTCATGGGTAGCAATGATTTCTATATATGTTGAACAAGGCGCAGGAGAGAAAGCTTTGCAATTGTATAAAAAAATGGAACACCAATCATTGGATCTTGATGAAATTATGCTTATTTTGATACTCCGAGCATATTCTTTGACGGGAGACTTGGATGGTTGCAAACAGATACATTTCAAGGTTGTCTCTACAGGGATCAACCTCATGACCTATATGGCAAATACCTTAGTTTATGCATATGGAAGTTGTGGTAGCATGATAGATGGAGATGAAATCTTTCATGAGATTCCGGAGCCTTCAATAGTCTTTTGGAATTCACGCATCACCGGCCATGCAGCTGAAGGTGATGCCATTGAGATTTTTCTTATTTTTGAGGAACTAAAATTGGTGGGATTTGAACCAAATGATGTGAGCATTTTGATGCTTCTTCTAGTTTGTAGTTATTCTGGCCTTATTGCCGAGGGGCTTGGTTACTTGGGACATATAAGTAAAAAACATGGTTTAACCCCCAACTCTAAACACTATGGCATTATTCTAGACCTTCTTGGACGGGCAGGGGATTTCAAGAGGATAGAAGACTTGTTAGAAAGGATGCCTACCTTCTCTAATCAGATTATTTCTTCAGGGTTATTGAATGCATGCAAGATGCATGGTAACCTAGAGCTGGCAGTTGAGATTTTTGGTCATACATTATGCTTGAAATCTACAGTCGGCAATCCTTACGTATTGATGTCAAACATATGTGCCTATGATGGCCTCTATGCAAGCAAGAAAGAAGATTTGAATACATAATTTATGACATTTCATATAACTTTGGAAACTCTTTTTTCACACAATCATTTATCTTGCCTCATCAGAAGTAGCAGTCACGTATATTCTCATGATATGTACATACATCATGATGTATAGCATCTCACAAATCATAAGCAACATCAATTTGGAGTATTTCACAATCACAAAGAAATTATGAATATATGCTAGAGCCTCAAAATGCTTTTCATTTCTGTAATCATAAGAACACCAATCAATTGTCAGTCTGACTGAGTGTAAGTGATAATCCTACATATATATATATATATATATATTCTATCCATGATCACACATAAGTTTCTACATATGTTATTAGGACTTCACTTTGTATGTAGCTTAAATCCTTCCAGAATCATCAAATGTCTATTCTTTCAAACATTTACAAACTCTAGTTTTTGGAATGAAAGTATGTGGAGGAAGCAAATCAAGAAACATGGAATGAGTTAGAAAATATAAATTGATTTATATGTGATCACCATCTTAGAATAAAAGCACAATACCATGCTTTCTTGACAATAGGAAAAGCCCCATCAAGGTGATTGTTCAAGTCTATATTTATATAGGATGTAAAGTCAAAAAACAAATTGTTTCCATTCAAGCAATGCCAAGCCCATTCTAAGTAAGGTGCAAGTATTCATTTTGACACACAATCTTAGACGTTGGATTAGAAATAGGAGGTTGTGGATCCATATGAATTCTTAGACTAGGCTTCTTTGCATTTGGGTTCAGCCTATCACCTCCATATTAGTTTTTGTGATTTTATGTTTTCGTGACTTCATTTCTTGTTCAATTGTCTTGTACCTCTTGTTTCTTAACTTCCAAAGATTATCCTTTTTGCAAAGTTGTTCTTTCATGCCAATAAGTTGATTCATTCCAGGTTGCAAGCTACTTGGAAAAGCTTGGTTCAAATGGAATCATATTGTAGGACTGAGAGGGCCAATGTTAAAATTTCACAGCTTGAATTTCGCTTGGTAGAAGTTCCAAGCCCCCTAACAACTTAGAGCATTGGTCAAAGGCATGTCTTCCATTTAGTGTCGATATTGTGCAAGATTGAATTCCTTGTTGAGGGGCTAGGCTATCTCGCTAAGCAAGCAGGTACAAATAAAAGTTAGTGGCATATAGTGAAGAACTACCCTTAACACTCTCCTTACATTTCCTACATTACATTAGGTTGCTGATGCAAACTATTAGCCCATCTAGGACATTAATTCCTCAACCACACACCTCTAGCAGCCATGGTCAAGGAGTGAATGGATATCCATCATGTGGGTGATCTAGTAAGGAAAAGGTCAAGCGTGGGGCATCTCCAAAGTCAATGTAGATATGACTTTTTCTCTTATTGATACGATGATATGTTCATCGTTCCATCTAGCATCTGGCAACTATTTCTGACAAAAATGAATGTGTGTGTGTGTGTGTGTGTAGTTGCGTGGGCGACTCCTCTCTCTCCATACATATTTAGCAGAGTCCAAAATATGAGAGAAGGGGGGAACGTTTGAGTTTTTGAAGGCTTAATTAAGGGGTATTTTGTGAGAATTTAATGAAAACGAAGAAAGAAGGGGCAGGGGCATTTCAGTAAATTTCCCATTTCCCTTACGATATCAGAAGGAATGCAGACAGAAGAAAAACAGGGAAGTCGCTACATAATACACAGACAGACAGATACATACATACATACATACATACATACGTGTGTGTATGATCGGGGCCAAAGAAAGCTGAGAGGAGCGAGGCGCGAGAGAACCATGGATCAGGGCTATGGTGGGCACCCTCCTTATGCACCAGTTCCACAACAGCAGCAGCATCAATTTCCTCATCATCCCCTTCATTTCCCACCTCAAGGAGTAGGAGGAGTAGGAGGAGGAGGAGGAGGAGGAGGACCTCCCCCCTCCTCCTCCTTCTTCCCGCCCCCGCCGCCCCCGCCTGCCCCAATGGCAGCCTTCTCACCTTATGGCCCATCCCCAGGAGGAGGACCCGGCCCCGGACCAGGATCCGGTCCCTACCCTCCACCTCCCTTCCCTCAGATTCCCCAGCACCAGATCCCCCAACACCAGATTCCTCAACACCAGATTCCTCACCAGATTCCCCACCCGATACCGCACCCGCACCCGCACCCTCTCCCACACCCTGTCCCCATCCCACACCCAATGCAAGGGTTCTTCAACCCTTGGGATCCACCCCCTCCCGTCTCACCTCCCCCTCCTGACCCTGAGCTTCAGAAACGCATTGATAAGCTCGTCGAATACTCGGCCAAGAATGGCCCCGAGTTCGAGAAGATGCTCAGAGAGAAACAGAAAGAAAATCCTCTCTATGCCTTCCTCTTTGGAGCTGAAGGATTCAATTATTACAGGTATAAGCTATGGATCACAGTTAACCCACATCTTGCAAATCCCTATAGCATGTCGGCAGCTCCAAATCCAGTTCCTTTTAACATAAACCCTAATTTGGCACCTACCCAAGGTGTTTTGCCTCAATATTATGATAATCAACAACAACAACTTCTTCATCAGCCTTACTTTGATCCATCTTATAATCAAGAAGCCCCCCCTATGTTATTTAAGGGTCTTTCAGGTCCTTTGCCTGGTGATGTCGCCATGGAGCTTCAGAATGTATTGGATAATCTTACAGGAACTAAAGAATCTATCAAAGGAGCTAAGAACTGGTTTATGCAAAGATTGCCTTTTGCTCCTGCTTTAGCAGAGGCTTTGAGAGAGAGGGTTCTCTCTCTTGATGATGACGTTCGTCAACTTCATATTATTTTCTTGGCAAACGATATCTTGTTTGACAGGTCAGTCATTACAGCATCAGTTTTCTTATCACATTGTTTACATGGAAAACGTCTTTTTAAAAACAATTGAAGTATACACTCCTTGAAACACAAAGATATGTCTTACATAACTTAGTTATGGGATTTTAAATGGTTGTACTATCAAATAACTTGAGTAACTGTCTGTTTTTCTTGTTTGATTCACCCAAAACAACACTGTTAAAAACAATAAAATGCTGTTGCATTCATATTAGGAGTCAAAAAAATTTACATTTTTGCATATTTGTGAGAGATCAAGAGGCTCTTCCGAATTCTTATATGCATCCATTTCATGGAGGATGCATACAATTGCTCCAATAAGGTTAAAGATACCATTCTTTTACTAGATGCTTGAGATTTGTGGCTCATGTCTGCTTTTTCTTGGTAGTTTATCCCTCTAATTTGCATAGTCACAAGAAATAGAAATCATTTGTCCATATGGGAATACCCAAGATTGAATAGCGGTACTTATTTCCAACTAGAACTTCTACCTTTCAATCAGGTTTAGTCTCCTCCTGAATCATTTATGTCAATCAATCTTGTTGGGGCTCAATCAGTCTCGATGGGATGGAATTTCTCTGGTGAATGCCAGTTGAAACGTCAACTCCACACAAATCTGGCTGAAACTGCAATATCCTTGAAATAAAATATCCTGATCCTTTTTAAATACAATTCTTAACAGATATATTCCAGATTTAAAGTTAGACATACACTTTCAGCTTTTATTTTCTTGTTATATTGTTCACATGGCAAGCTTTAATAAACAGAAGAATTGTAAGCATTAGTACTCTTTGTTGAACTTTCTACTAATGATACCCTAGAATATTTTATACGGTCACTTAAAGATTGTCTTTTTAAATTTTTGGAAGATAAATATCTTGAATATCTAGTTTGTCCCCAATTGTATCAACCAACTACCACATATAATGTATACAAGTCCTTTATGATAGACAGAGAAGCAGGTTGTGGGATTGTTTTTTAGATTTCTGGATCACTTTTGAGGCTAATTCTGTCAGAAAGTTAAAACAATAGTTGCATTGCCTTATCAAACTGATTAGGTTCTGCATCCTGTAAGAACAAAGTACAAAACTCCCAATCTGCCTCCTGGAACATGCTTCTAACAAAGCATCTTGTGCCATTTTACCGCCTGAGTCCTGAGTATCCTGTGATCTCCTTCCTGTTGTTGAATTTTGATTTGGACGCTTGTCCATTAAGGCCTCATCCCTGCCAGGTTTCCTTGCTCTGGGCTCTCTATTATAAAGTTGTCGATTGATCAAGACTGATGTCTGATCAATCTTCCATATATTCAGCCAGCATTCAGTATTCCATATCTCCTACATTCAGTTTTCCAGTTTCTATTGCTTCAGGCAACCTGTCATGAAGTCTTCAATCAATCCTTTATAGTACATGCTTCTATTGTATTTCCTCATCTGGGTCCATCTGTCCTGCAACATACATTTCCTGAGCCTCTGTAGTTTCATGAGCATTTTCCAGCATTTCTTCAGACATCCTTCTCTCATCCTGCTACTTCCTTCTTTTTGTCAACATGTCTTTATTTCTGTAGGTTTGCTCATCTTTTGAAGTGGACATTGTGTTTTTGCTTCTTATCATGATACATCACTAAAAATCTAAGCAAAAAACAGCATCTGTAATTTCAATGTGCTCTTTTTGTCTTTCTTATCATATTTTCCTGTTTTGAATAATTGTAATTTGTAACCAAGTTTGGCTAACTGTCACTGCTATAAGAATATGACAAGGTGCATCATACCTTTGACATACTGAATACACACTTACGACTGCCATTGATTCTATCCTCATATGAAAGAGTTCTTTAAATCCATAAATATCAATTGAATGTCTAATGAGTTACATCATCATTTTTTTCAAACTTATGCTCAGTTATACTTGGTCCTTGCATAGGAGAGTGATTATCTATAATGGTTCTCAGAACCATTTAGGCATAATCTTACATTTTCCATTTCCTTAATGGGCATCCTTATTATGATCATACACACTTTGTCTTTCAATTTGATATCATAAATGGATTGAGATTCACCTGCATCTCCACATTTTCATCAAGTATACATCTGGACTTGGAAATCTGTTTTTGCCAGTTATATCCTTTTCTATCAGGTGCATTGCCAATTATAATCCCCACAATATCTGCATCCAGACACATGGAAATGCGATACATTATATACTTCTATGTAACACATTATTATAAGGTGCCGTATCCTATCAAGTCGTCTGACTTTGTTCCTGGAGAAATACTTGGTTCATCATTATGATACAATTCATTTTCATCAATGTTAAGTGTCACAACATACTGCAATTTTCCAAGTGACAGAGGTAATGGTCAACCATATGTGTTAACAGAATCAAATGCATCTCTTCCATTTACCTCTTTTATTTGGAAATGATAAGTTAGCAGCATTTTCTGCTGCCCTTCAAGGCAATTGAAGACCAAATTCATTGGTTGATACTCAATGAATGGGATTTGATGGGAGCCTGCACAAGCAAAGATTTGTAGTTATAATGATGATTGAGGCCATAATGATTCTAGGGATGTGAACCATGCCCTCAGGTGTTTGGCTTTTGCTTGGGGATTGTTGTTACAAAAAAGGAAGGATCCACTCATCATTTGAACCACATTTTGAGTTGTGGTGGGAATTGTAATGTAGAACCAGTAAATAAATGTAATGTGGTAGAAAAGGCGCCAATCTTCATTTGTGAAATAACCATGCAATGCTTCTGCAATTAATGCATTTAAAGAGCAATGTCACTTATCTTGATTTGAACTTTACTCAACCTTAGGTTTGTAAAGAGGTCTTATAATGGATTACTGTATTTTTGGAATATGAATATTGATTCGGATAGTATTTATAGTTTGCAGAGACGAACGAATTTTAAGGAGCTTGACAACGAAGCACTGGCATTCCAACCTGTTTTAGGCTCTATGCTAGCTGCAATATACCACAATCCTCAGAACAAAGAAACAAATCAGATACGATTGCAGAAGATAGTTCAGTTTTGGGGTTCTAAGGAGGTGTATGGTAAGGAAATAATATCTGCCTTCGAGAATGAGATGATTGCAGGACCGCCAACTGGCTATCGAATGCCAGCTTTACTTGCAAGGGGTCCACAAATGGAGAAGTCTCTGCATTTATCTGCCAATATTCCAGGTGTGCTATTCTCATGTATGAAATATAGGGAAAATAAAGTGAGCTGTTTTTTATTGTCCTAAGCGATACTTCTTATCCTCATTATGTCAAGCAATATTATATTAACCACATTGTGCTACTGAAGATTCTCAACCTCCTTTTGTCGTTGAAGATGTTTTGACCTTATTTCCTACATGATGTCAGGTGCTATTCATACAGAACCAACTGGAATCAAAGAACATGCACATATTTTAACGCCTGACCATTCTCAAACCTTCCATTCACCTTCCAGGAAAGAGGAAAACCCATTGATTGCAGCACTTGCTGCAGCTCAGTATGCGCAAACAAGTGGCCCGGTTTCAGCATTAAATACACCCTTTGTTAGCTCTCTTACAAATCTCTCTCAGCTCTCAACTTCAGGGAAGACGACAGATCAATCTCCATATCCTCTTTTCCCACCTGGCCTTATCCCAGGCATGGTAAGGAAGATGCAAATAGGAACAGGAGTTCCTTATTCAGCGTTAAGTCCATTAGATATACCTGCCGTGATTCCTCCTTCAACTGTCTCTGATTCATATGTCTTAGATAGAGTAGCGAAGTTCTTCAAAGACATTGGAGAAGTGGATCCTTTAGAAGGGAAAGTGAAAAGGTCGAGGTCTCATGATGATGATGATGATGATGAAATGGAAGAACGAGAAAGGAGTCGTATCGGAGGTAATTGTATACCTCCGCCGTCAAGCTTGATTGTTGACCCCGAGACTAATACACTTCCTGATGGAAGTATAGAACATAAGCCAGGATCTATAAACTCGGGGAGGCTTGGTCTTGGAGCTGTTGCTGACCCTAACGAGATTACCCAGTATGATGATGTTTATACTTCTTACCGAAAGCAACGTAGTACAAGCTACCATAGCTTCATGAGTGCAAGAGCAGCTGCCAGATAGGTGGTTGTTTTATTGATTGGTAAAAATCTGGCTGTTGTATGCTGATGATGGATGAACATGGAAAACTAATGTTTTAGAATCATTTTACTAAGGTTACGTTAGTGTTTGCATAGGATTTATGTCTGCTCTTGATAATATAGATGTCTTCACAGCATGACCACATCGTGTACTTTCATGTCCTTGCATACCATTCTAGAATGCATCAGTTGACAGATTCCAAAGTATTCAAACATAGTAGTGTGTTATCTATTTTCCACTTGATGCCATGTCTTCTCAATAGAATCTATCAGTTGAGAGTGCTTGTTTGTGTGCATTTCCATAACCTTGGGTGTGTTTTCTTTATCATATTTATCTCTTGATGTGTCATAGTGCTGGTATATAGATACTTTTTCAAGAGCATAGCATTTTCCGATATCTGATTGTGCGAGTGTGGATTATTTATACTCTGACTTGATTCAAGTATGGTTGAGAATAAGTCTGCACAACGATACTCTACGATTTCAGATATTTTTGTTATTAGATTTTGGGGCTCAAGGTGTGTTCACATAATTATGCTCGAGACCAGACTTCTGTGCTATCTGTGAGTTTCTGGTACCAATATTGAGTCATCCAACATTAATATTCTATTTTAGCATGTAAACTTGATCTGTATTTGGCTCTATTGTCACAGCTATGTTTTAGTTGCATCAATAGTTTATGTCGTGCACATTAACTAGTGTCATCTGATAGCCTCTATTCTTTTGTCTTGTGAAAGCCATATGGTGAACATTTTAATGATTAATTCTGTATTGATTTTCTCTGTACATGTATTTTGAAGTTTTTATACCATGGGAAACGAATGAAATGGTTCAGACAGTTATTAGTAGGAATGTAATCTAGAAGATTCATGGTTTTTGTTTAAATATTCTCAAGGATCAACATTTCTAACGTAATAGAGAAGATTCATTCAAAACACTGACACATTTGAAATAAATTCAATATGTTAAGATTAATGCTCCATGTCAGATCCACTTCTGACTATTTCCAAATATGTACCATTTCTGCACTGCCCTTTCTGTAGTGCTGTCAATGAATCTGTGAAAGCTACTCAGCTCTCATTACATGAGCCACTAAGCAACACAGGCAACCAAACTCATAGCCAACAATTTGCTTATTTTTTTGGGATAGTAGGATCACTTACATATTTTGTTCTCTGTCAACGATAAATTTTTGTATTATATAAAACATATTTTCTTAATGTGGATATGAACTATGATTTAGGATGCATATTATAGTTTGAAATATATATATATATATATGTGACTGATGGGCATGGGCATTGCTAACTAATGTAATATTGTGTGAACTTACCTAGTTTTGAGAAACCAAATTGAAAATTTATGCTAAACATGGCCTGATTTCACACCAACTCTCATTAAAACTACAAAGCTTGATACTTGAAATTAGAGTTTTTGAAGTAAAAGCTTGATACTCGAATTTACTTCGATTTTAATTTTGTCCGAGTCTTGGTTTTTTAAATGAATGTAGGTGTAGCACTACCAAATATGCGGACACAGAATGCAAAAGCTTGTTGGTCCAAAGCTCAATTGACCTCGGTTTCTTTGGATGCACCATGCCATTGAGAGAGAGAGAGAGAAGAGGAATTGATTGCTTCACCTAGTAGTAGGCAACGGCTCAGTTCAAGCCTAAACCGAGCCGTTAAACCGTTTTGACCAAAACCCCTAAACTGGTTTGGTTCAAGTTTGAAAACTTCCAAACCGTTGCCGATTCCTAGAGCCTCCTAAAAAAACACTTGAGCCCCTCACTTTCAATATTTGAATACTATTGTGGTTTGTCGATCTCATGGTCCAATTTCATTCACTTATCTTATCTTGACTTTTAACGATTATTTTTAACATATTGAAGCAACTCCCTACAAAAAGCAAACTTGGCAGAGCGATCTTCTGTTTTCATTGCATTCAGGGTTTAGGATTCAGTGTTTAGTGTTTAGAGTGTTTTAGAGGTTGAGAGTTAAGGGTTTAGTGTTTTAGGGTTTAGAGTTTCAGGGTTCAGGGTTTAGGTACAATAAGGATCAAAGTGGTTCAATTGCATATCATGTCTCACGGGAAAATTGACATCCAACATTAGAACAAACGTATATCATCTTTATATAGAATGCCCTAATTTCGTCTCCACAGAAAACTTAACAAGTTTGTTGACATGGCAATCGAACAGGGTTTCGAGATGCATTAACAAAATACGTAGAAAGACATGATTTGAAAAATGATAGATATTGCAGGAAGCTTCTAAAAACTTTATGTAGGAAGTGGATTGAAACAGTTGAGGATGAATTACTTCAAATAGTGGTAAAACAAATATTTAGGATTAATAAGAGACCCAAATACATAAAACTGCAAAGGTGGTGGTGATGGCGATGGTCCATGCAGAGGATAGATCAAATACAAGAACCAGAAATGATGGTGATCCCTGCAGATGATTTGCCATTACAAAACTCAGATAGCTATCAATGTGGAGGATAGGATCATTACAAAACTCAGATCGACATCCATGATAGATGCAGAGAGGAATGACTATTTACAAAACTCGGAGATGGATAATGGTGATCCATGTAGAGGATAGATCATTACACAACACAGATATATAAGGCCATTGTAATGGATGCAGAAAGTAAATTGGCCATTACAAAAACAGATAATAGTAATGATGACGGATCAATCAATCACGAACCCTTCAGGATATAATCTGAACCCATCAAGAAGACAATCAAAACTCTCTGCGGATCGGAAAACCTGCAATCTACTTACTTCACCTTTATTACTTGCCAGGAATTAGAGTAACAACATTCTGTGCTCTGTCCAGAACCTTTGCCACAATCATGTATTATAGTTTCATCAGAAAACCTGCTAAGTAGAGATGGATTTTCAGAAGTCGTGTTAAAACAAAATAATGTAAGTCAAATTAAACCAGGATCAAGGAGGGGTAGAGGAATCACTGAGGTTCTGTTTCTCAATCTGATGCAAAGATGAAGAAGATGACGAAGAGACTACACATGGAGAGACGGGATCATCATCCTCTGCATTATGATAGATGATATGGTATTGGTGACGATGAGGAGAGAGATTAGAAATGGCGGACGCAGAATCAGGGTTACAACACAGACCTTCGTTGCTTCCAACACGCAGTTTTCTTCCCAAGCGTATCATGAAAGCTGCAGAGAATGGGATCTCTCCAGCGAGTTTATTTGAACTCAAATCAATCTCATAGATATGCGGGATCTGGCTTAAAGCCATGGGAACTCCTCCTTCAAGCTTATTGCCCCTCAAATCTAAAGACCTCAGTGTCTTTACCTTCCCAATCTCTGCAGGTATTCTTCCTGTTAATCCTGATTCCGCCATAGCCAAGCTTACAAGCTTTTCCATTTTCTCCCACATAGCTCTTGGTATCTCTGAGTTGAGGTTGTTATGGCTTAACTGAATCACCCTGAGTTGACTCAGATTCGCCATAGCTACGTCTGGAATCTCTCCCCATAGCTGATTGGACGAAAGATCAAGAAGCCTCAGCTCCTGAGCTAAGCCTATTGTTTCAGGAATCGTACCGGTAATGAGGTTATGACTGAGATCAAGCTTGATTAAGCTAAGCATCTCTCGCAAAAGGGACCATGGAATGGTTCCACGGATCTGGTTCGAACTCAGATCAAGGACTTTGAGCCTCTTCAGTTGGCTCAAGCTTTCTGGAATTTCACCATCGAATCGGTTATGGCTAAGCACGAGCTGTTGCAGGGACCCTAACTCGCCGACCTCGGGGGGTATTTCTCCACCCAAACCATTCCCTGTGAGGACCAATCTCTGCAGCTTTCGAAGCTCGGATACCTGGGCAGGGAGATTGCCGACGAGTTTAGGGTTTCGGAGGAAAACGAGCTCTTCGAGGGAAGCCGACAGAGACCAAAGCACAGGCGGGAGCTCCATGGCCATAGTTGTGAAGCAGTTGTAAAAGAAGAGCTTCCGGAGGAAGGGGAATTTCTGCAGGGAAGGGCTAATGAAAGCATTCTTGCCACAGACAGGATTGTTGTCTGCGTTCGAGACCCATCCGAGGTTTATCTCTACGATGTGATAGACATTGCTATCGTCCGGGGCACATACGAATCCATGGGGACCTTCCACGCACAGATTCCCTGCATACAGAGATCTCCATGGAACCTCGTTGTTAATCGCCTCCAACACTTCGTAGACTGCAGTCGTTTCTTCTTCAGATACCACCATTTCCTGATCCATGGAGTAATCAGACGATGGCAAAGCATCCACTCCAAATGGATTCATGGAAAGGTGCGTTTCTCCCATCATCATCATCATCATCATCATCATCTGAAATGCCAACAGAAGAAAATATAGCAGATTCATAGCCTTCGATTGTTTTCTCCGCGTTGTTCGAATCACTGATGGTATTTCCATTGCTCTCTTGCTGCGAGCTTTACTGCAGCTCGATTGATTAATGCTAACGAAAAATGGCCGGAGGGATGATAGGGATAGAAGAAATCGATGATGATGGATTAGAGTCGATATTGAAGAGAATTTAGATTAGACTCGGTTTATGGAGATGGTATTCTATATCCGCTGTGGATATTTTAATTCATCCTTTCTATTTGCTCTGCTAGATATGATTTATCTGTGCAGATTTACGCATAGAAAAGAAGATGCAGATCAAGAAAGTATGTATCTCTTCAGAAAACAGGTAATAAAAAACAGATTTGAGAAGAAGAAAAAAGAAAAGTTAACGTGAAAAATAAGGGAGGAATGTTCTAGTATTATTTATTAATTGAAGCTTTTCTACGCAGTCCTGAGGAGTTATGACTGCACGCAACGAAGAAAGATGGAAATCATGGAAGGTGATGGAGACGGAGATAGAGATGGACATTGGAGATGGTGATAATGAAGGCGATGATGATGAATCATGATGATAATTATAAGTATGTAATGAAAGGGAGGAAAGAAGCAGCGCGAATATTGCAGGTAAGCTAAGCTATACGATGTGCGCATGTAGAGGGGTGGGTTAACTGTGAAGGAGGAGAACTGAGCAGAAAACGAGGGGGAGGGTTTAGGGGTTAGGGTTTAGGGTTAGGGTTAGGGTGGGTTTGTTTTCTGTCAGAGACAGAGATGGAGTGCAGGTTATGGCGTGGATGAAGAAGGCTGATGACGGTATACACATACATGTGTGTGTGTGTGTGTGTGTGCTGTGTATGATGAAGAAAGCAAAGCAGAATGGGTCTCAGAGAACAGAGAAAGGAACAGGGAAGAGCAGAAAGGGGCTATGGCTATGGCTATGGCTATGGCACAGAGGCTATATAGCACTGTGCAGCTATGGCTATGGCTATGGCTATGGCGATGGTTATGGCCTATATGACCTATGAGCCTCTCTGCACAGAGAACAGAGACACAGACAGAGACAGAGAAGTATTGAAGAAATCGAAGAAACTCATAATTCAGAAGAAGCAAAATTTTTAGTAAATAATTTATTTATTTATTTACGCTAATTTATTTATTCATTATTTTAAATTCATTTATTTATTTATTCATTTATTTATTTATTTATTTTAAATAAATAAAAACATATATAACACTACATACACTTTATATGTTTTACTGTTGCGTATGTAGTTTACTCATTCGTTAAAATAAAAAGGTAATAATAATAATAAACTCTTTTCCGAATTTACATTTTGGGCCCCTTTTCTTTTATTTTTCTGGTGGCCGCCATTTTTCGGGCTTCGTAAGCTTTTGGGTTCGTTGTTTGTTCTAATTCGATTTTTCTTCTATAAAACTAGGAATTAAATTTCCGTTTTAATATTGGATGTAACGAATTTATATACATACATACTTCAAGCTGTGTACGTATTCACACAAATAATTCGAGCAAATCTTATACGTACTCTATCTAAATACGGATCCAATCCCCATATACATTCATAATCGCATACGGATACGGATACGGATACATGAAGCGTATGTGTATGTATGTGTTCTGGAGAGAGGCACTCTTCTCGATGCTTTCAACCCTTTAATGATTATTTACAGAATAATATAATACGCCAGATATTAATTGTTTATTATTTGCTGTCAATTATGTGTGTATATGTGTTGAATTTCCCATTCCCTTCATTATTTATTAATACTCCCAATCAACATTATCGTTCAATTATTAATACTCCAATTTTTTACATTATTGCTTAATTATGTTAACAGTCTCGTAATCCAATTGAATGGCCGACAAATTTTCATAAATACCTCCCCCCCCCCCCCCAAAAAACACACACACACACAATTTAGATCAAGAATATTAAGGAACGGATTTTTTTCGAAACTTTTTTGGGGTTTATTTACAACTAATTTATACTTGATTACGATGTACAGTACGATAATCTGACTGTCAGTACACTCTACGTATACGTATACATATACGTATATACATATTATATTATGTGTATATGTATGCAGGAATTTAACAGCCCGGGTTTCGTTCACGCAATCTTAATCAGATAAAGCCTCGGTAAAGTTAGACCCATGGTTTGATTAGCCCTTGGTTAAGGCGAACCCTGGTTTGGTTAGCCCTTGGTTGAGTTAACCCTGGTTTGGTTAGGCCTTGGTAAAGTTAGACCCAGAGACTGATTAGGCCTTGGTTAAGTTAACCTTGGTTTGATTAGGCCTTTGTAGGGTTAAACCATGGGTTTGTTGAAGCCTTGGTTAAGTTAACCCTGGTTTGATTAGGCCTTTGTAAAGTTAAACCATGGGTTTTTAAAGCCTGGTTTAAGCTAACCCTGGTTTGATTAGGCCTTGGTTAAGGTTCTAGTCTATTCTTCTATCAACCAAAATTGCCTAATGGAATCAAACCATGGGCTTCAATGCACCTCTTTCCTTCTTTCACTTTCAGATGATGAATCATCTGTATCTATGTATCTATATCCCCGACCGACGTCTCTCAAATGTAGCGTCCATGGAGCAATACATATAATGAGTGATGTGGCCAATTGGTCTATCAACACTCCCTGCCCTTCCCTCTTATTTCCCCTAGTTTCAATCTTTATCCAAGGTGACATTATGGCATATATATTACCTCCTACTTCAACAACCCTATAATTGTTTAGATGGCTAAGTTTTCTTGTATGCTTAAACTAAGCCTATATCATGTTACGATTTTCATTTCCCAAGTTTTGGATTGCCAGAAGTAAAATTAAAAGCACTATTATGGGTTTTGCATGAACCAAAGTACACACTTTTCATAAAACAGTGGTTAACGCAACTTAACAACATCTATAAGAAAACTATGAGTAACTTTCATGAAGTGTACGAGCTCCCTAAACTCTGTTGAGAACTTTTTCAAGAATTGTTTGCAAAGACAATGCTAGAATCAACACAACTATGAAGTAAAGATTAAAGTTTGTGGTATGACACTAAGGAACCATCCTAGCAAAGTCTTTAAAAGTTATTTTGTGCTTTGTTTCTCTATTGCAACTTTAGAAATGTGTAAAATGGATGCATCTAATAATAAGATAGTTGTTTTGGAGAAAAGAATTAGTTAGCTCTCAAGACAAAATGGGTTGCATTCACTAAGCTCTCGTTCCATCGAAAAAATGATTGCATTACCTTAATTATTGGCATTGCAATGAAATTGGTTTTTTCAAGTTCAACCACCTAGAGAAGGTTCCAAGTTATGATATGGATATTTGAATGGGGGGACAAATAATCCACATACATTTGAAAATTTTCATAAAAAAGTTTGTCTTCGAATTTGCATCACTTGTAAGTTTGCTCTAATATTCACGGTGCGCCTTTTAACTTACAACTCCTCGACTACAACCTTCTATGGCCATACAACGAGTTTGCCTTTGAGAAAGCATTTGCTAGAATAGCTATTGCCTCAATGAGACACGATATGGGCACACTTCTCAACAAAGATCTTATCTAATTTGGCTTTCTTCATTGATGTAAAGTAACTTATTCTATAATTGAGCAAACACACATGTTCGAAGTCCACTTGGCACATAACTACTCTTGTCCCAATGAGTACCATCATTAGGTAACAAGAAACACCTAGCAAGGTGACCTGAGCATGTAGATAGACATACATGCCATATCTTTTCTGGCACAAACAACATACCAATTGCATAGTCGTGACATCAACACTCTCATGTACTTTCAAATGAATGTGAGTTGGTAACCAAATTGTCTACATTGAGCATCAAGATTGCATTCTCATACACAAAATGATATTGTCGAACCATGAAAGTTGGTGATAAATGCATGATTGTCATTGGGCTGAACTATAGTAGGTTATGCCACATGTCAAAGATGGTAATATATGATAAATCAAAGGCGACAATAGCCACAACATCTTCATCTAGTTGTATTCAACCAAGTTGTTCCTAACATAACATTGATCATGCTAACATTTCAATGTTAATGTCTCAAAGCATAGCAGTTTGGTGTTGGATTGAGGCTGGAAAGTCAGGCCCCCTTTGCCATAGTAAATAGTTGGCCTTTGGAAACAAATGTTTTTATGAGCCTTCTTAAGAACCTTTGCCATAGTAAATAGTTGGCCTTTGGAAACAAATGTTTTTATGAGCCTTCAATATTCTTAAGACACATTTAGATTCTATAACTAGTATTTTATTTTATTAAAGACCTGAATTGTGATTGGTAAAAATGATTGGTGTTTTACATTACACTTAAAACGAAAATTTCCCAGTGTCTCAAAATCTTTCTAACTATATTGAACCAAAATGATTAGATGATTATTTAGGATTGCTTTAATTGTGAATAGTTATGGGATAGTCGAAAGTTGTCCAATGATTATTCAATATCGAAGTATGTTTTCATCGTTTTATTGAAGAATGTGTTAATTTGGAAGAATGTGTCATATCGGAATTCTATGCGTATGAGATGGAACTTCTCTTGAAGTGTTGTTTATTCCAAGGATTTACACAATCCATTGTCATCGTAATTTTCTTTTCGTGTAATCAGTTTCTCGCAGCTTTTTAGATCATGGATCATCAAGACCAAATAATGGAAGGCCTAACGATGTTATATTTCTGTCTAATCATGTTGAGAACTTTTCATAGTCAAAATAGCATTCATGTGTGAAATCGTTTGCATAAGAATCAAGGTTTTAAGGTCTATTAATTTACTAAAAAGATAAATGAGCAATTAGCAAGGAACCGCACTATGGAAAATTGGAGAAACAATGGGACATTGTGTTAATTGCTCAACTACCAGCTTTCAAATGCATGAAATGTTTGAAAATTGGCATATCTAAGATAGACTTCACCGGAAGCTCATTTAGGTAGGCAATGTGTGTTTGTGTGAAAATATGGCAATTTGGGTGTCTTACATGAGTTGGAAATTTATGCTTGCAAATTTGACTTTGAAGTAAATTGCCCTCACACCTTGGCAACTCCGTGCCAATGGAGTGGGAGTTTCAAGAAAACTAACGAAATGGTGACATGTTTTACTTCTTGGTTGAAATCTTACTACAATTGTCACTCATCATGACGGTCGAGAGGACACTAGGGGGAAAGTGGAGAATTGAGGACCTTTTTGCCACCCAAAAAATCATAGCCCTCTCAACTTTTTCCGTTGGAAATTTGTAGCCAATGTAAACTACATGTGAACATTCATCACGGACTATTGAAAGGAAATAAAGTGTAGAACCACTTGTCTTGTCATGTAATGTGAGCTTAAAATCTTTTGGGTCTCAAAAACAAAATCTTTCAGAAGAGTTTGGAAAATTTGATAAAAACATGTCTTGAATTTCAAGAACACCTTATACAAGATTTGAGAACAAAACCAAGTTTAATGTACATTTCTCATTTCATCAACTTGCTCGATCTTTTCTAGCATTAACTGAGTTCCGTATTGTACTAGCCTTCCCCTTTCGACACAGTCTATGAATTTAAATTGTGCATACTTACACTATCAAAAGGTTTTCCATGCATGGGTGCTTCCGAATTCCACATGGCACATACTATGCACCATGATAAACAATCCCTTTCAAACATGCTTTATTACTACATAATCTTTGTATTTATAAGAGAAGAGTATAAATCGATCCAACATTAACTTAGAGCATGCATGTTTAAATATTGGAATTTATGGTGCTTGAGATGAGCTATAAAAAATGGTACTTTTCTCTTGAAGTGTTGTATATACAATGTATATTGATTATCCATAGTTAGCAAGTTGAGAAAGATTTTTTATGTTGTGGAGACCACATAGTATATGTCCTAAAAATGCTACGTTTCTTGTTGTGAGCACTAATTATTGTAAATGTTTGCATATGCCCACATACATGAGACTCGAGAGCCTGAAATTAATCATTGGATGCCTAAAATATTTTGAGTTGTCTTAATAAGTTGAGGACCACGTAATGATGACTCAATAAGTCCACTTCAATGCACTAGATATTGGATCTTCCAACCTGAAATGGGATATTACTATCAATATAGGCCAAGTTTTTGTTGAGTTCAAATGAAACATTACACCTTCATGATTGTACATGGAAATGGAAGGTTAACAACAAACATTGCATTACTTTCCTTCTCCTACCATAATGCATGTGAAACGAATCTTTACATATTCCAAAAAAGTGAATGGATCTTCCGATGTACCTATTGAGTATGATTTTGGAAGCAATATGATGCAAGTTCAACATTGGAAGGTCACAAGTGATGGGAAGTCATAATTGTTGCTAGTTGTGGTCATACGCTAGAATCAACATTGATCCTTGGTATGTAAACGCCCATTCATCCTATAATCCAATACTTGTGCACATAAAAGACTCGGCATCAAAGCAAACTTGTGATGTTTTTAATGCCTTTATCTTGATGTTGAAGTATCACTACAATGGTAAAAAAGCTCAATCAAGTTTGGTTGAGGAGAGAGGTGCACATGAAGGACTTGTATCCAATGGAAGAATTGGGGATTAACTTGTGCAATTGGAAGGACCAAACCATGGATTAGTCATAAGTTGTGAGAACATCCAGTTGATGATCAATGACACCCCTTTAACTCAAACGACATAACCCATCTCAATGCAACAAAACTAATCAAGTAATATGTCAAACAATGTAATGTATTTGGATCATTACCATAAACCTACAACTATAGGTTGAAGTCAAAGAAAAAGTTGAAAGTTCAAGTGAACAAATTTATGGATCAAAACACAAGCTTCAAGGAAGAGGCGAAGGATACTAATTCAAATATCATAATTGTTGGAAGTAACTTAAAGCAAGATATCCAACATTAGCTAATGCCTACCAAAGGGTATGCTTATAATGGTCAATGAAGAAGTACATCAAGGATTGGACAAGTGGAAGATGGTGACTAATCACTCATGTGATAGATAATAGAGGACCTACCATGATCCACAAGGAGCCTAATCTAATGTGGCAAATAGATTTTCCAAGACGACCAACATTCTGACAATCATGATCAATTTCATCATTCAAGATATATACCAATTAACTATATCTAGATTAGAGCTACATAAAGTTGGATTGGATGTAGATTTGCCAACTCATGAGTATTGTTCAATGAATATCACTAACATTTTGAAATCTAGAAATTTATGAATTCCATGAAAGGGATATTAGTAGGAAATTGGGATCCATACAAAGCCAAGATAAATCCGACTAACCAAATTGCTAAAAGAAGAAAACATCTATCCTAGAGGACATTCCAAAGATTTGCAAAAATGGTTGATGAGGTTGTTGATTGAATGGCTAGTGAAAGGAGAACAACCATGCCAATGTTCATCGCATGGCATAAAAACAAGTTCCATTTGCATGGTACATTCCGAAGGGGATCTTTAATTTCCTATGAGTAACGAACAATGTCCAATTACAAACACGCATATTTTGGGCCTTCATGCTTCACTATATCTCAATCAACATTAAGATAACAGAATGGGGAACTTAAACTAGTATTCGTTATTGAGATACTTGGTTTGTAAGACCAAGGTTGAAGGGGCACAAATTGTTGAGCTACTAAAAAACAAACAAATTTACCAATAGTTTTGAAGTAGCACATTAAAAGGAAGAAAAAAATGTCCTTTCAACGAAAATTTTAATGATCACGTAAATAAATACGATACCTATTGGTGGTGATAACATGCTCCGTGAGATTTGATCAAAGTTGTGAAGGGAGATATTCCCAAAGGTAAAATAAAAATGTAAATTTACTATATTCTCCGAAGTGGTGATGCATTGGGTTTTTGGTACCAAATACAAAGGTTAGAGTCTAGACTATGCTTTGAGCGAAATGAAACAAAGGTGAAATTTTATGAAAAAATTATTTGAGGTTCAAGATTTCATAAGAGATGGCGTGAAATCTTTAAATTGAGAATAAACATTTGTGTTTTACCCACATGAGCCATAATAGAACAAGGGAAGCAATTTCCTCAAAATTGTCCTCAACAATTTAAAACGACATAGGATGTTCTACATTGAAATATAATAAGCTGATCAACTATCTTCACATTCAATAATGTTGCCTTTCTCCAAGTCTTCTTTAAAAATATCTACTCCAATCCAACCCTTCTTTCCCTTCTTTGTTTCACTAGCCCATCCTTTAAAAATTTCAAATCAAGATAAGAATCAAGTATCAAATTATCGCACAATCATGGTGAGCTCAACTATTGCTAATTCATAACAAAACCATTATAGTGGAAGGCAAGTATCATGGAACAAGTACAATTTGTCCCAAGTTTTAAGTGTCTTGGTATCAATGTGCTCGCCACAAATAAATGGAGTGTATGTTTTGAGTGTAGACTTCAAGTTAGTTTTGAAAAGTTATTATATGTTGGAAAAAGAATGCAACCAAAGTGATACTCATGGATGGGAAGTGAAACTAATGTTGTTTAATACCATGGCAACACAAGTTTTGCTTTATGGAGTAAAAGTGTGAGGAGGAACCATCCCTCTTAATGCACGGAACAAGATTGAGAAAATTCAAAATATGTTTTTATGGAGACAATTGGTAGTTAGAATCACCACCTCCTATTAGGTTATGCTCTTGAAAACAAATGTTCGACCTATAGAGGTATTGATACTACAAAGAGTACATAGATACATTACAAAAATCAAGGACATGCAAAATCATAGCTTACCACATCTTGCTTGTATAGTTGTATGTAAACTACAAAAGAATAACAAGAGCAAAATTCTCCAATCTAGTTGGGTAGTTAACTTTTTCTATCCTTTAATTCGATTATCTACATTGTAGATAAAAATTTACAGTTCTCGTAGTAACTTGGGCATTTGTGGAAGATCTCTTCAAGCTTTCAGGTGATGTTACGAAACAAGCAATTATTGTTTTTGGAAAAAAAAGAAGAAGAAACAAGCAATTATTGAGGAAGGTTAATGGAACCACCACTAAGGAAGAAACAAGAATGTACTAAAAGACAAATTTAAAATATTACATTGCAAACATCAATCATGAATGTTGGATTCAATATAAGGAAAGAGGGCCTATTAAGCATATTCAACCTTACCTTGTTACTAACATGAATATTAACATGAATATTGACACTCCTTCATACCTGATCACACAAGCTAGTTTTTGAATTATGGCATCAAAATCCATCAAATATAAAGGCATGTAAGTTGTGAGAGGAGGGGCTCGTAAACGCTGAATGTTGAGCTCATATGTGTATGCCTTATTCACACATCAAGATGACTTTGTGCTTTCAAAGCACAAATATCCTTTCTTAAGGAGGAGACACATCAAGAAAACTTGTGTACTACATCCCATGGGTCAATATGGCCCATTCTATGGATGCATAAAAGTATCTGATCTAATCTAATCTCTTGTTAAAAAATGGATGAAAACTATACAAAGCATTACTAAGAAAGTATTGCAATAAACGTTTGCCATCACACCATATGAGAATCTTTCTGATGATATGCAATTACCATCATTAACAATGGTGTCAAGATAAACACAACATAAATTGAAATATGAGTGACACATAACCAATGATGATATCAATGCAATGGATGACTGCCTATCAACTGTTGTCCTTCACCACCAATGCTTGTACACATAACATTCGTCCTGCAGTATCTCCAATGTCAGATATAGTGAGCGAAATTGCTATTCCCATATTATCTAATCATATTCAACTCGTGCATTACCTACACTAGCAAAGCTACAATTAGTGCATAATCCCACGATAATGTATATGCTAAACTATCATCATCAAGGGTTTTTTATACAGTGGAAAGGAATTTAAGTCAAAGCAATTTATACGAACTAGGCCCACACACTTAAAGACATTACCAACCATTATGCCATTAAGTGAGTAAGCACAAGTCAATGTTCCCTTGCTAGAACAAGATGAGCACCCAAGAAAAAGATAGAGATCTACAAAAGTAAACCCATGCAAGTACATAATGACATAATACCCCTCATGGTCAATTGTATAAACATAATCATATGATGTTCCCAAAATTCACAAAAAGGGTGTCAGTAATCATTAAACAGCTGTAGTATCTCTTTCTTACATATGGGCATATGACAGCACTGAATGGTTTCTAAGCAGTTACAGTGCGAGGATTTGCTGGGACCCGAACTAATGCGGCATTTTCTTCCACATGCATTACACTTCGCATACCAACAACACCAGCAGTCAGACCAGGTGTGGTTCGCACAAACTGGAGTGCACATTGAGCATCAGTTCTTCTATCCCCAATCTCTGGAAACCACTCACGAACTTCAGGTTTGAAGCAATTGGAGAAGTTTGCCTACAAGGATTTGAACATTTGGTTATATTTAAGTAAACTCCAAATGCAATGTATCTATGTCAAATCACATGTCATGTAAAACTTTTGTTTTAAGTTAGATAAAATGCAATCAAATTTTATTTAGATATACATATTTAGATCAATATAGATTGAATCCAAATAGCATTAACTTAAATCCAGTTATATCTTAAGTTGAATTGGTTCTCACTTAAATACTAGTCAATCTTAAATATGGTAATATCACTGTTAAATCCAATACAATAAGAGGCTTCTGTCAATTAAAATAGGAAAAGAAAACTAAGATCAATGCACGTACTTGGTTAATGGCAGCTGTCCCTATGACTTGAACCCCAAGCTGATGTGCAGCATGAAGAGCAGGCATACGTTTCCCCTTGACAGATTGAACAGGTGATATGGCTGCATCCTTGTGTCTCAGACTGTATGGAAGCTGTACAACCTTGAAATGATGGTTCTCTCCCGCTAGACATGGAAATGGCACATTATGTTAGGAAATGTGGGTACTTACCAAATTGTAATATCTAAAGCCCGCTGTATTTCTAGATCCAAATCCTATTTCACAATATCAGAGCATATAATGTATGAAAAATAATATGGTATCTACCCTACTGCCTCCATCCATTCCAAAAAGCACATGTACTTCTGTAGTCCAGAAATGATGTCACATGATCAGTGCATATCATAAATACAGTGGATTATATGGACATCTCAAATATCGTATTCATTTCTAAACAGCACATGTATTTCTAGAGTCTAATGTATTCTTATCATCATCTAAATCTTCCATTTCTACTACTCATCAGTGCTTCATAATCAATCAATCTTGTTGTCATACTTCTCTACTACTTCTGAGTGTTTCTTCTAATAATCGATACATTCTATAAATGTAACAATGTATATAAGAAGCTATCCATATCATTTCCCTCATCATTAAAAGCATCCTGGACTAAAGGCATACAATTAGGGATTAAATTAACAACATGAGACATCATTCGTATAGATAGTCCTTCTGATTTAAAATTTCATACGCAGCATCAATGTCTTCCAAATTTCCAAAGCAAAGGACAAATCAAACTCTTATGTAACATAATCACATCCAAAAAGAATTCTTCAAATAAAACGGGAAAGAGTGACAAATGTTTACCAACATCTTTCGCAAAATAAACCAATTCTTCCAAGCTTAAAGAAAGCTTGCCACTTGAAGCTATTCGAAATGCATTCCACGAGGCTACACCATACATCGAGATCTTTCCAGCTGCCACACATTCCTCCATAGCTTCAAATGCAGATTTAATTCGAGAGAGCACAGTTTGTCGAGGAACAACATTCAGTTGAATTTCAGGATTATGAACAAAATAGATGTCAATTGTCTCTAGGTTCATGTTTCTCCTACTAATCTCGACCTGTTTGCACAAATAATAAGAAACTCTCTCCCTCCCTCTCTTACTCTCCCTCTCTTACTCTCCCTCTCTCTCTTACTATGCGCACTTTGCCCTAACCAAGTTCGAGAGTCTGAGCATCACACTTTGATACAATGCTCTGCCTTTAATCATATTCAACCATGCTTTCCACACATCTTCGACCAAGCCCAATCCTTGCACGAATTCCTCTTAAAACCACAATGTCCAATCTCGATTGCAATATTCATTGGTTAAGTTCTTGAACATTGAGAGTCACCACTCACTTTCACATGTATCATGTGAAATGTAACATTTTTGGTCTCATAAGTCATATTTGACCTCCAAAGACGATAATAGAATCTATCTATCTATCCGGACATGTCAGAAGGTGCCCTTTTAATTATTTAGTATCAATATTTGTGTTTCTAATTTGGGACGAGGCATCAAAATAATATTACACAAGCACTAATATCTCCCACAAAATAATACATAAGGTTGGTGAACAAAAAGATGTTTATAGGTATTAGAACCATTGGTCAAAACTCACTTGGTTTTTAAGAAATGGCCCTGATAGGCAATGGCAACCTCCCACAAATTCGTTCAACTGAAAAAGTCCTGTTTTCACATATGTATCATCAATATATGTCCGTGGCTCAATATCCTCGCGGAAATCAAAGGATAAAAATCCTGCTTTCGAGCATACAATCACTTCATTCCTTTCAATCAGCTTCTGTTTGATTGCCCGATTTAATAGATGTCCAATGGCCACCTCACTTCGCATGTTTCTGAAGTTGCTTGCACTGTATCATCAAAAATATAATCCAAACATTATAGAATAACATAAGAACTACAAACTACCATGGATGAAAATGAATAATCCATAGCATATTAGCATGCACATATGCATATCAATCATGTGCATATGTTTATATCAATTATATGTATTTTGATTAATGTAGGCGTATTTGAGCATAACAGATATGAAGGCACTAGTAAGTCTCTAGTATGTATATACATATATATTAAATACATACATATATGTGTATGTATTTCATTAATATTGGAAGGTTCCCAGCACTGGATGTGAGAAGATGCCTACCAGTCAATGAAGTTGATGCCAAGAGTCATACTTCTTGTAACCGACTCTATATAGTCTCGGTCTTCTGCATCACTATCAGAACCTAGGTAAGTCCCATGTCCAAGTGAGGACACAACAAGATCTCCAGTTTTAGGGGTTCCTCTCAGTGTTCTGAAATGACCAGCAGCTGTCATACATGAAGAAAAGCTACATATCAATTCAAAGACACGGGAAAGATCTCGATTACTTTCAGATATACGCTTACACAAAGATAAAAAAGAGATGTATATCTAAATCTAGGTTTTCCAAAACATGAATTTAATCTATCAGTACGAACCAACATGAAAAAGACCCATTGCTTTCATAAGTGTAGCTTCTCCAAAGAGCACAAAGAGAGGGAGGTTCAAAACAGGGTTTTTAAAACATGAATTTACACGTGACTTCTAGCAAACAGACATATCCATTAGCTACAGATATGCATGGCAATAAATGGCAAGGTGATGCTGCATTAACCACTGTTTAGATAAAGCAGACATAGCCATTAGCGACAGATATGCATGATACAAGCACGATAGATGGATTTCAAAATCCCAAGAAAAGGATAAAAACAGGAACAAATGGCTAACATTGCTATCATCAATCAATAAACGGCAAGGTGAAGCTGCAGTAACCACTGCTTAGCTAAAACAGACGAAGAAAAAAGAAGAAGAAGAACGGAGGTCCAAAGCAACATTTGAAAACAGGAACCAAATGGCAACGTTACTAACGGCATCAAGCAGGGTAGGCGTCATTTAAACCACATCAGCCACTGTTTTAGATCATACGGAAGAAATGGAGATAGAATACTCAAAGCAAGGGTTTAAAAACGCGAGACGTTATAGGTCTACATCAGGCATTAAGCAGCACAGAGGAAATGCTAGGGCAGGTCGGACTCTCGTTAATGTGGCACCGAGGAGGAAGAAGAAGACGAGCTAGATCCATAGACGAGAAAGGGGTAGAGAGGTAGCGCAAATTCAGATCAACAGCTATCAGAAGAGAATCAATCAAACAAAGCATAAACGAGGAAACGAGAGACACAGAGAGGGAGGGAGGAGGAAGAGGAAGAAGAAGAAATACCTGCTTGACCTGCAAATCGTTGTGCATAGCGGGTGGTACCGGCGGCGTCAGCGTGTCCAGGTATGTAGTTGGAAGAAGAAGACGGATATGTGGCGGCCACGGAGGAGAAGGAAGAAGGGAGGTGATGATACCTGGGAGAGGAAAGGGGGCGGCGACGCCATGGCTGGGCTCTGAGGAGCGCACGAGCGGCGGTGGTGGCCATGGCTATGGCTATGGCTATGGATTCTCTGTACTGCGTTCTTCCCTTCTCTGTGTGTTTCCTGAGAAGAGCGAGAGAAGAAGAAGAAGAAGAAGAAGAAGAGGGTTTTGCTGCGATGGGCATGAAATGAGAAGAGTGGGGGGGGGTTTAAGGATTTGTCTTTGACCCATACATACATACATACATACATACATACATACATACATTACATACATACATAGATAGGCGCACACATACATTACATACATACATACATAGGCGCACACATACATTACATAGATACATAGATAGGCACGCTCGTTGCTATCCTGCACCAAATCATAAAGAGGGCTGGTGAGGGAATCGCGGCCACAGACGGTGCAGGTCGCCTAGAGGAAGGTGCGTGCGATCTGCACCGTCAGATTTCGATAAGGAAGAGCGCGCGGAAAAAAAAGTTGTCAGAGGTCGCCCAACTCTGAGTCGATGGTCACCCAACCCTGTCAGAGGTCACCCAACTCTGAGTCGATGGTCACCCAACCCTGTCAGAGGTCACCCAACTCTGAGTCGTTGGTCGCCCAACCGAAATTGGTCACCCAACTATGACTGTTGCAAGTTGCCCAACCGTTTTAGGTCACCCAACCCTGACAGTTACAGGTTGCCCAACCGATTGGTCTCCCAACCGTTGCAGGTCGCCCAACCAAATGTATCATTCCAACCAAAATCTTCAAATAAGCTTGTTAATTACCCTTAAAACTTACAATAACATATCAAATAGTCACAAAATTCAACCTTAAAATACTTAAAACCGACGATCTTTACCATACTTATGTTAAAACAAATAATCATATTAAAACATAAAAGTTGAAAGTTAAAAAACATTTAAAACATAAAACGAAGAATGTAAACTTACAATAACATATCAAATAGTCACAAAATTCAACCTTAAATTACTTAAAACCGACGATCTTTACCATACTTCTGTTAAAACAAATAATCCTGGCAAAACATAAAAGTTGAAAGTTACCAAACATTTATGGCTCATCCGGAGATGATGGCAAGATGCGACCACAATTCTTGCAACAATCAACATTTGAGTCCCTTGATCTAAAGGTCAAGGCATCGCAATGCAAGCATCGCATTTTATCTGTCGCACATATTGGCAACCGCCTCCTAGCTCGACTTGCGCCTCTTTGCATTTTTCCTGTGTGTGCCTTGGAAGTGTTTGGGGAGCTGCCAATAAGATCTTGTGAAATGTTGATTGATGCTCCCCTTTTTGCACCAATTGCTTGCTTACGCCCTATGGATCCACGGTCTTCTTCGTTAGTTGGTTTCGGTGCACCTGTGTGATACACCAATGTCTCACTTGTTTCTTGAATGGACTCCATACATGCCAAAATTGTTGCACAGTCGAGGGATTGTAACCCTTGCTTAAAACATTGAATAGCCCCCTCAAGCGTTTGTAATTTCGACAAACATTCCTCCACTCGTGATGTTATAGGGTTTGTCTCCTCGACTGGTTCTACCTCTGTCTCCATTTCCGTCTCTGTGAAATGGTCATTGCGCATATAGGTTGCATGATCTATAAAAGGCAATGACCCACATAGATGTGGCATGTGCCTCTCAATAATCATCCTGATGCCAAGTATATGCTTACATTTACTCGCAGGGTCGTGGCAATCACAATATGAACATTGGAGCGATACATTATACCATACATCCGGTTTTGTCAAGCTCAATATTTTAAACCAATATCGAGGCTCGTCCACAATATGCATTGTCGCATTATTAGTTTCATACCTCTCTAGTAGCCTTTCGGCCTCTTTAAGTCTAGTTGTTTGATCCCTACAATTTGCACGTGGTGCAAATCTACCACTCTCACATATTTCTTGTCGTTGCTTGTACCATTCAATAACAGTACCCCCGATGCAAGTGCCAGTTTGACTGTCCCCGATTAAAACATGCACAAGATCGGTAATTGATCGGTTTATCCTCCCTCTTAAGGCAGTATATTTGATAAACTGCCAATGTCTCTCCACAAGATTGGTAGTGTCAACATGTCCGTAGTTGAACATTCTACCAAATTTGGGCCACAGTTTCCTCCACACACATGTCAAGCCACACCATCCTCCTTCTATATATTGCCAAACACCTGGCTTGTTTGCATATTCTACCTTTAAGTCCTCACATTGGGCATTGAATGTGGATTCCGTAATGCATTGCATGAGTTGGCACATCCGATTATAAAGGTGGTTTCTCTCACTTGCACTTACCTTTGGCAACAAGTTGTCCAACCATGCTTTTTTTGCATGGAAGTGACACAACAAAAGTCGACAATGTGTTTGCGACCTTTGCCCATTTGTAACTATCCAAGATAATCGGTCTGTTGCAACCACATTACTTATGGCATTATACGATGTCCAACTTTTATCGATGACTATGGCATTTGGCCTCACATTGGGCATCCGTGCAAATATGACTCTCAAGCAAGTTTCTAAAGCTACTTGCTCATGGTTAGACCCCTTATCAGAACTACATATCATGTACCATAATGGGATACCAACTCCCATGGCATTTGGAGCCACAGCTGCATATAATGGCAAGCCAAATTGGTTTGTTTTAAACGTGGAGTCGATTGCCCAAGAGTTGTTTATCGACAGTCGCTCACACATCTCTAACATCCATTCATCTTGGAGCACCAAGATGAACGGTTGCCTTGCGGGAGATCCATATTCACCAGGCAAGTAGGGTTGGACATGAGCCACCTTCCCAAGATCTCGGAGGGCATAGGCATCTTGCATCATCAAAGACCAATCAACCCCTGACATGGCACTCCCGATTTTTAACTTGTTGGCCATGTTATTGACCTCCTTTGGTATCATAAAGAACCTATAACTCACAAGGTCTAATGGACTAGCCTTGGACTTATGATATGCTTCCTTACGCATGCTCATCCGTGCCACGTGTCGTGCGCAACCAACATCAAAAAGGTCATCTCTACAACAACTTATAACATTTGGGGCCACTGGCAAATAGTATGCATCTGGTCTACTTCCCGGTACATGACCCGTATGAGGTCCATATATTGAAAGGGTCACTGTCCCATGGTCAACCCCGCCATTCATTCGAGCGTTCACATGAAAAGTACACCCACATCGAGATGAATGCTTTCTACGTCGAGTGCATGGATATTGCTTGTTGGCCACACCGAATCGGTGACAATTATACCTAGTCACATGTGCACCCCTTGTGACCCCTGTACGAAAGCGTGTGTGATACCTCAATTGAACATCTATCAACGTATCATCAACCCTATGTGCCTCTATCTTGATCACTTCTATGGGTCTAGACTTTTTATATTTCACGACACTTGTCCCCTCCATGTCAGATGGAGTTAACCTCGACACAACTTGACAACCGCATTGGTCAATCACTGCTTTCACATACGCACTAGGGATCCCATAGTCACGAAGGTCATTGGACCAATTTCTCTTTAATTCTGTCAGAGTACCTGTCAAAGAACGGTGCGATGCGCCACAATGTGACGCCAATACTATCTCCCTCCATTTCTCTACGTGCGTAATCTGAAGATGAGGCGATGCCTTAAGGTGTATTGCATTCTCACTCATAAGCGTGAGACGACTCTTCATGCGCCTCCATGCATGTAAATTAAGAGGTGCCCCCCTTGCGAGTGTGCTTAATATTTCAAATGTTACCTTAACTTGACCTAATAAATCTTTAAGCATTAAATCGTACATACCTCTAGTGAACGCAATATACCTCGCCGAACAATACATGAAGGGATCAACCTCCTCCGCCTCTTCTTCGGATGAAGCCGACTCATAGTCTTCGGATGTAGACGAATCCAAGTCATCGTCGATGGTTGCGGAGTATGGTGATGCATAACCATCCTCAGAATCATACAAGGACGTGATTAAATCTATTTCGTTGGGATTCATCTCGAATGAATCTAACTAATCTGATTAAGAATCTAACTAATCTGGTTATAAGAATCTAACTAATCTGATTATACCTGATTAAGAATCCCCCTAATATGATTAAGACTCTAACTAATCTTATTAAGAATCTAACTAATGTGATTAAGAATCCCCCTAATCTGATTAAGAATCTAACTAATCTTATTAAGAATCTACAAAATCTGATTATAATTGATTAAGAATCTAACTAAGATGATTAAGAATCTAACTAATCTGATTAAGAATCCCCCTAATCTGATTAAGAATCTAACTAATCTTATTAAGAATCTACAAAATCTGATTATAACTGATTAATAATCTAACTAAGATGATTAAGAATCTAACTAATCTGATTAAGAATCCCCCTAATCTGATTAAGAATCTAACTAATCTTATTAAGAATCTAACTAATCTGATTATAACTGATTAAGAATATAACTAATCCTGATTAGCTTTTAGAGATTGTGCAAAATAAGAATGTGATTAAGACGCAGAATGTGATTATAAGACAGATATTGGAGATGCAATGAGCTATGATTAAAATGACAGAGAATGGTTTAAAGTGACAGAGAATGTGATTAATTTACATGTTAAGATGACCGTTTTTCTGGCCGTTTACATAACAGGTTGGGCGACCTGGTTGGGTGACCAAAACAAAAGATAATTAATTTTAAAAGGTTTGGGCAATACCACAACTTGCGATTGGTTTAAAACCATACATTCAGAACATCCACAATAATTGTTGGGAACAACATTTCCATTAACAAGTAATCGCGTTTACAATACCACAACTTGCGATTGGTTTAAAACCATACATTCAGAACATCCACAATAATTGTTGGGAACAACATTTCCATTAACAAGTAATCGCGTTTACAATACCACAACTTGCGATTGGTTTAAAACCATACATTCAGAACATCCACAATAATTGTTGGGAACAACATTTCCATTAACAAGTAATCGCGTTTACAATACCACAACTTCCGATTGGTTTAAAACCATACATTCAGATCATCCACAATATTCGGATATATTTTTGTCGATTTCTGTAGTACTTGATTTCCGGGTCCATGAATCTTTTGAGTGATCTTTGACGCTCATAACTGTTAAAGCATGCCCCCGGAATACCCTCCTCCTCCTCTATACGCATCCCTCGTGGTAGGACTACGTCTATTGCATGTTCTCTGCGTAAATGTGACTCCATGTCACTTTTTTTCCGATACCACCTTGGCGAGAGGCGGCAAAACTCAGTGTAGATACATGCACGAGCCTTGTTCCCATTTGCATCTCTTCCAACCTTATACAACAAGTCGGGACGAGGAGCAACTGTTCCTTCTGCACATGTGTTACATATTTAAGATTGACATAAAGATTGGCATAAAGATTGAGATATTGCAACGACACCAAATCCACATACCATTTGGAGGAGCATCTTGGTCCATTTTGTCCCCACTCGTACACATGTCGGCTCCTCGACTTCGCCAATGTCTTCTAACGAAGACCCTTTAACAAATCACGAGTCAACATACATGCATCAAACCCTAAACCATTCTTGGGGGAGATTGGTTCGTGACATACCTCTCTTGAGTTGGATATATATCACTGTTATCGAAATCCCACCAATCTTTGTACTTGGAGTTGGAAGTCATCTACCCCCATTCAAGTAATCAAACATTTTTTGATTTTAGTACTCAAACACACAAAATATCAAGTTTAAGCAAGCAAATCATTCAAAACCAACAATCAAAATATAGATGATTAAATCAAGTTTAAGCAAGCAAATCTAGTGAACGCAAGATCATAATAAGTTTGATAGGCCTCACCTATAGTGTGGATAAGAGTGGTTACATCCTCTTCTAGATTATGCCTTCAAGATACTGGCTGGGATTAGAGTGGCTGGAAATCAACAAAGCCTTGCCTATTAGATCCTATTATACTTCACTTATGGTTCGCTTATCTTCTTGTCTATAGTGACTCTAAACCCTAAAGCTTAAACATGTCTATGCATCAATATGGTCCATACAATCTTCTTGTCTATAGTGACTCTAAACCCTAAAGCTTAAACATGTCTATGCATCAATATGGTCCATACAATCTTGCTTGTTTTCATTATTATTAAGAAGCGATGAATATAACATTGTGGAAGATATAATAACAAGGAGCATACCTGGGAATAGTGATGGAGGAGATCGATTTGTGATGGAGGAGATCGATTTGTGCAGCCACAGACGATTTGTGATGGAGGAGCTCCCACCTCTTTCCCGGCAAACCCAACCTGTCAATCTCGTTTGAAAAAATGACAGATTATGACAGGTTTAGGGCTTTTATAGACATCCCTAAAGGAGTCTCCCAACCTGGATAAACAGGTCTCCCAACTGTTTTAAAAATCAACAGTTGGGTGACCTGCTTCTTTTATTGAGTTGGTTGGGTGACCAACTCAATATAAACTCTAAAGGAGTCTCCCAACCTGGATAAACAGGTCGCCCAACTGTTTTAAAAATCAACAGTTGGGTGACCTGCTTCTTTTATTGAGTTGGTTGGGTGACCAACTCAATATAAACTCTAAAGGAGTCTCCCAACCTGGTTAAACAGGTCACCCAACCTAGTTAAAAATAAACAGTTGGGTGACCTGCTTTTTTTTTTGAGTTGGTTGGGTGACCAAATCAACCAAAAATTTAAAAAAAAAACGGTTGGGAGACCTCTGACAGGGTTGGGCGACCGCCTGCGCAGCTTTTTTTTTGGCGCCTTCTTCCTCTTCCAAATCGGACGGTGCAGATCACACGCGCCTTCTCTGAGCGACCTGCACCGTCTGTGGCCGCGATTCCCTCACCAGGCCTCTTTATGATTTGTGTCATAATAGACACGTCGGATAGGCACACACATACATTACATACATACATAGATAGGCACACACATACATTACATACATACATAGATAGGCACACACATACATTACATACATACATAGATAGGCACACACATACATTACATACATACATAGATAGGCACACACATACATTACATACATACATACATAGGCACACACATACATTACATACATACATACATAGGCACACACATACATTACATACATACATACATACATAGGCACACACATACATTACATACATACATACATAGGCACACACATACATTACATACATACATAGGCATAGGCACACACATACATTACATACATACCTAGGCACACACATGCTCGTGACTTTAACAACTACCAAAAAAAATTTAAGAGGGCAAGTGAGGGAATCGCGAGTGCGGACGGTGCAGGTCGCACCGTTGATGGCGCGTGCGATCTCCACCGTCCAATGTGGATAAATAGCTGACAGTGACTATCACTAGGAGCCCCGACTTTGTCACAAGGAGGCTCTGCCACGAGGAGCCCGACCAACTTTGGGTAGGAGCCCGACTCTCAAAAAAATAAAACTAATAAAGAATAAAACAATGATATATACAACAAAAGTGAATAGGGTCGTGGTTATAGTTTTGTCTAAGATATGTTAGGTCTATGGTTCAAATCCTTTCCTTCTTTGAATTCTTTCTTTTTGGTTTTCTTCTTCATTGATTTCTTTCTTTTTTAGGGTTTCGACATTTGGTTTAGGGTATGTAGTCACTTTACACTTCATTTACATTTAAGGGGTCGTAATAGTGGTATTGAATTCAACACCTTAATTACTAAATGTGTTCATGGTGCCATAATACAGTAACCATTCGGTTATGTGCGCGCCCACTTAAGTGCACCATTCTATTAAGTGCGCTTTTTATAGAGGTTAAAATCCCGATCAAAAAAATTACATTGTTCATGATGAAACTACATCAAACGAAATTAAAACTATGTTCCAAACATTCAAAAAACAATAAAAGAAAGGAGTTTCTAACAAAAATAATAATTTAAAGAATTTGTTACGTGATGGTGGGTGGGGTCTCCTGGAAATGCACAAAGAGAAATGCAAGGAAAAAGAGAACCAAATCTCAGAATTGGTCTCTCCCGTCGTAGCGTTTGTGTGCGTGTTATGTGTTGTATGTGTGTGTGTGTAGAATTGTGAGTAGGTAATTTTGATTCTCGTTAAAGAAAATAAACTTTCCTACTTAACCCAATTATCCTTTTCCTTTTCCGTATTCATTCAATCTTAATTATGTTTCTTTCTTTCTCTCCCTCCCTCACTTTCTTAATTTTGTTTCTTTCTCTCCATCTCTCCTCCTCCCGCCACCGCCGCCGCCACCTCCTCCCGTCACCACCTTCGTTCATTCTTAATTTTCTCCTTCTTTCTTTCACTCCCTCACTCCCTCCTCCCTCTCTTTCTCTTTCTGTACATCTCGTTTATTTTCTTTCTGTTCCAACCTATGCTTTCTCAGTTGCTCCTCCTCTCTCTTTTTCGGTCTCCTCCATCTCCATCTCTACTACGATTCCTCAAACCTCCCACCACTAGGAAGAGAATGCAAAGAAAAATCTAATCATATCCAAGGAAGTTCATTAGGTAGGCCTAGCAAAAAGGCAAAAACTCAAGGTAATATGGAATCGGGAAAAAGTGATATCCAACAAGAGTATGATGAAACCATAAACATTTCAGGTCAATTATATCACATTAATCGATCACTTTTCTAATGAAGAAATATATGATACAAACAGAGAAGGGGAAAATTTCAAGAAACTCTAAAATTTTTCAAAAAGGCCCAATTTTTTTTAGAAAACCCCTAAATGCGCAGCTCGGTTAAGTGCACACTTCACCCATGCGTTCAAAGTGCGAACTTAACCGAATGGTTACTGTAGTCTAAAAGGTGTAAATTTGTCATCATCAAACACTTAACCATGTGTTGTTGATCGTACCTTTGTGCCCAACTTTCAAGAGCTCATTTGCCAAATAAAAATAGAATGGCAAGCACCACTACTTCTCCCTAGATGGCCACTTAGCTTCCACAATTATTATATGATAGTTTCGCATCAACAAGTTACAACATGATGAATTCTCATCTTTTGTAATTGTAAATCTTTTACCCTATGATCCTTCTAATCTGCATCGAGCCCTTAACACTTTTGTTCAAGTAAAGTTAGCTCGGCTATGTTTGATTGTCACTTTAATATGCAACTCACTCATGTTCCAAGTAAAGATAACTCTCATAATTTGGGCTTTTTCTTTATTATTTGACTTTATACCATGGAATACTCTACCTATGGATCATGAGCCAACATAAGAAGATATGAGTCCACCAATAGTTGCTAACACTATTACCACCACCATGTTAGAAGTGAACCTGAAAAGTTATATAGCTTTTAACTTCCAGCAAAAAGATAAACATGGATACAAAACCTTGAGACCTCCGATACAAACGATGCATTGGACGACCATGATGTATCCTCCAATTCATCTTCCGACATGGCAAAGACACCATGATGCATTGTGCTCTCCATAGATGGTTGTGGTCTATTACTACGGTGATTGAAGTGAGTGAATACAATGTGATTGAGAATGCAGTGATTGAAGTGAATGTGAGCAATTATGCCAATGAATAAAGTGAATGAATTCAAATGAATGCCAATGATTGAAGTTCGAATGAATTCCATGTGATTGATAATGCACATGAATGAAGTAGATGATTTCAGTTTCTTCAATGATCTAGTTCGAGAATAATTTCAACACTTCGAGAATGATTTCAACTCTTAGTGAATGATCGAGAATGCCAATTGTTCGTGAATGATTTATGTGGTTTGATTAATCACTACGGTGAATGAAATCAGTGCGAGTGATTAATAGACAGTGAATGAAGTGAATGATTTCAGCTCTTAGTGAATGAGTTCACCTCTTAGTGCATGGTAGTGACTTTGGTGAATCAATTTAGTACGATTGTTAGTATGATCGTTGCAAGCCCATCATTTCACGTAGTTGGGAACCTGCCTATTAATGAGTAGGGCTCCTCATTAATCAGTCGAGCTCCCTCTTTTGATATGAGCCGGGCTCCTCATTGGAAAAATTGGAATGTTGAAATCAATTAAGCTTCCACGTCATTCAATTAAGCTTCCTCATGTTCGAGTCATTCATAGGCTTTTCAATAATGATGTTTTCACTATCCATATTATTGGATTTGGGGCACCTAGCACCCTTTCTTACAAAAACCCTAAACCATCATTCAAGTTAGCACACAAACATCACTATTTATACACAATATATAGTTGAGAAATGATTCATGCCATATCTCCCTTCATAGGGTATTGTTTCACCCCAATCCACATAAAAGTATGTGAAGGGCTTGGACCGACTAACCATCTGTACAAACCACATGCCATTTTCAATAACCACCAATATGTCAATTGCATTCAAGTTCAAATTTCACAATCCAAGCACACTAAGAAATCGTCAGATGCATGCAACAATTTTTATTGATATAGCTAAATAATTGGGTGGAAACAAGTCCATATATAATAACATATGAAATATTCAATGGAGAAATGTGGAACATGCAGGTGTCTCCAATAGCATTTTGAATATGGCATACGAGAAGCAAGAAGAAAAAGGGATACAAAAGGAGCCCATGAAATCAGAGACACCACACAAACATGTTATTCATGGTGATTCAAATACATTGCATATTAAAATGTTTGAAATATATAAATTTTCAAATCCTACTTTGATTACAAAGCCTATTGTATGTCTAGAACCATATTTGAGAACCTAGTCCTCTTAATAAGATACCGATGTAGAGTGGAAGACTTCAAACATTTAGAATATGGCATATGAGAAACAAATGGTTCCATATTCAAACATGATTTCCATATTTCGAAGGATCACGTGGAAGAATTCAAACATTTAGAATATGCAGGCACACATACATACATGGTATTCATTGGCTATAATGACATGTCCTCATGGTGATTATATCTATGCTTACAATGCTTAACTAATCTCTGCTACATAATATTATCATTGTCGTCATCCAATAGGAAAATAACAAACCTATTATGTGTAACCACATCTGTGTGCTTGAAATAATTGCATTCCTACGTATGTAAACATGAATACATAAGTGCTCAAGATAATCGTACCTTGTGTTGTAACTAAGTACGTGAGATAATCAATGCTTGAACAAACATATTTTGTGTTTCTTTGAGCTTAGTTTCATTTGGTGGAAAACAATGAAAATGGGTTGAAAGAAAATACAAAAATGTTATTTCTAATTCAACATTTTTTCATATTGATGGTGAAATTATAACAATGCATTTATATGATACATTTGAAAAATGAAACAACTAAGTCTCTCACCATGTTAGAATATGGAACCATGTGATCAAATGTAAATGAAAAGAAACCTTAAACGATGTAAAAAATAAAAATAACCATGAAAATACATACCTGTTATTGCTTTCGTTTTGCGGATCGAATGTAGGTGGTTGGGAAGTGCTCGCTGGCGGAAAGTGGTGCTCCTCTCTGATTCTTCCCTCCAAATACCCTAAAACTCTCTTTTAAAAATAGATTCTAAATGAGCGATTCAGGGTTTTTATTTTTTATTTTTCCCCTAAAAAACTCCTTCCATTAGTTATAAAATTTTACAAATGAGACGATTATGTACAAATCCCTGAAGGGCCACGATAGTTCCATCTTATGTGCATGCCCACTGACTCAAGAAAGGGAGAGGACGACCATTGTTGGATGAAGGCTATTCGTTGTCTTTCAACTCCCTTGGAGCCATCATTAAGGCCATCATATTGGCTCTTCAGAGTGGCTACAATTTCACTCCATATCTCTAGCAGTAACCTTTGTTGGATGTGCGGTTTGGTTGGAGAAGACTTGCCTATATCGTTGTTTCCATAGAATCCAAAGAGTTATTGGGCTGACCAATTCCAACACCTCATGAGATTTGTCATTAAGAGGAGTGGAGTGGACATTGTCGCCGGAGGAGAAAAAGACCTCTTGTGCTTGTATCACCAAAGTCATCCCCTCCTCCCGATGCTCGTATTTGCCAATTGCGGCCTACCATGATAGCCAACATATATTTCCTCACTTGATTGAGCCTTGCACTTGACATAATTGCAACAAGCAGCCAACCTCATTAATAATGAGTGGGGCTCCTTTTGACAGAGTCGGGCTCCTATTGACAGAGGTTGTCAGACAGCGGGGCTCCTAGTCGGGTTCTTGTTTAGTAAGCGGGGCTCCTAGTCAGGCTCCCCAAGAAGTGACGATTTCTTCGCGCGTTTTTTTCCCCCCACATCGGACAGTGCAGGTCGCACATGCCCTCGATTAAGCGACCTGCATCGTCCCTCTCCGCAATTCCCTCACGTGCCCTCTTCAATTTTTGGAGGTATTTAGACACGTCGATGTATGTATGTATGTATGTATGTATGTATGTATGTATGTATGCATGCATGTTCATGCTTATTGCTATGAATGTAAATATGTATGTATCATGTATGTGTATGCAATATTGTATATACATCATATAAGAAGTTTTGTTCATCCCTTGTTAGGGTTAGAGTTGAATTTAGGGTTTCCTTTCCATCTCAGAGCGAGCGGAGGTCCTCCATCGCAGAACAAATCAAGCTCGTCAGCAAACAAGAAACCCTATTCTCCATCTCATCTGGTACCTCCATCCCCTTGTCTCTTTTGCTTCATTTGTTGTTCAATCCCTTGACGAGAGAGCATGTTTCCACAACCGATATTCCTTACGATTTTCGGTTTGTTTTCTGTGCTTTCCAACGTCTTTGTCGGAGCTTTTTGTTTTTGAAGATGTTTCTTTCGATTTTCTGTTCATTTTCATTTTTGTTCTTCGCGTGGTTTGATCTCTTTACTGAAGACGGCTTTTTGGAGACCTTTTCCTTCAAATTTTCTACATTTCCTTCAAATTCTGCGTGTTCTGCAATTCGGTATCTCCATTGGATTTATTTTTCACTGCAGAGATTCCTTCATTTTGTACATGCGTGGATTTTCTGATAAAAATTCAGAGCTTTTGATGTCTGATAATCCGTCAGTATTACGTTTCCTGTTATAGCTCAGTCTCCTGACTCGATCTTTTTTTATAGGTCTTTTAGCAAATTACAAATTCCTGTGGTCTCTGTGCTTCAAGCCCTTGCTTCGTTTTCTGCAGCAAGTTATTCAATCATTTGGTACGTTTTTAGAGTTTCTTATCAAAATTCTGACTTCCCCATGACAGACAATGGTTCAGATTTCTTGAATCCATGTTGTTTTCACAGATTACAGTAAATTCCAGTGTTTTGTGACTTAAAATCTGTCATTTTCATGGCGGACAATGCTTCTCTTGATGACGAACTATTGGCAGCTGTTGGAAGAAGCAGTGGTGGAGGAGGAAGCAGAAAACCACCGTTTTCTCGTTCCTCTGTAAAACGAGGAAGAAGTGGAGAAAGCTCTGATGAAGATGATTATGAGGAAGGCCCTGGCGAGTTCAAAGCCGACACAGACGAGGAAGAAGAGGAGGAGGAGGAGGAAGAAGATTCAGAAACTGATAAACTGCAGGGAACTGGCAATAGAAAAGCTTCTGGATCTAAGATGCCTCTTAAAAAGAGAATAGATAAGGATGAAGGATTGGATGATGGATATGCCTCTGATGATGCTCCTTCATATGGTAGTGATCTGTATAAAGATGAAGCAGACAAAGAAGAACTTGGTAAGATGACAGAACTGGAAAGGGAGATGATCTTATTAGAGAGAGGAGAGAAGAGAGAAGATTACTTGGCTAGGAAGAAGGCTGGATCTCGACAACAGAAAGAGATTAGTATTAATGGAGCCACTAGTAGGCAGAAAGACCTTCAAACTCCTCCTTCATCCTCTCGGATGAGATCATCGACCAGAGATTCTTCTCGGAGTGTTAACAAGAATGCTCTCAATAAGCTTATCTCTGCAAGGCAACAGAAAGCACACGAGTCTGATCAGAGGAGGAATAGTTCAACTAGGAGGCCATCTCCCCCTAGCCACAGGAGGAGACCTGGTGGTGATGTTGAAGCTAGTGATGAATCACAAAATAGTGACGATGAGAGAGATCGAGACCATGACAGGCGAAGGTATTCTAGAAATACTAGTGTTAATGATGGTGGCCATAGTGACGATGATCAAGAGGATCATCATGCTGATATCACTCTAGAAGATGTGAATAGCATTACCATCAAAAGATCTAAGCTTGCAAAGTGGTTCCTTGAACCTTTCTTTGAAGAAATCATTGCTGGATGCTTTGTAAGGGTTGGTGTAGGGTCGAAAGATAATCATAATATGTATCGTCTATGTCAAGTAAAGAATGTAGATGCAAGAGATCATGACAAACAATATAAATTTGAGAATAGGATGACTCATAAATGGCTGAATCTTGTATGGGGTGATTCCGAAGCAAGATGGCAAATGGCTCGGATTTCTGATCAAGCACCAACTGTAATAGAGTTTAATCAGTGGTGTAGAGAGGTTGAGAAATCACACTCTCGCAAGCCATCTTTGGTAGATATAACAGATAAAAAAGAAGCTATTGCCAAGCTAAATACTTTTGTTTATTCTGCCGATCTTGTTAAGAAAATGCTACACGAGAAGAAAATGTCTTTATCTAGGCCATCAAATGTGGCCGCGGAGAAGGACAGACTTCTAAAAGAGATGGCTATTGCTGAAAGTAAAAATGACCATGTTGATATTGAGAGAATCCAGGTGAGGCTGAAGGAGTTAGAAGCATATTCAATGCAGAATCAGAATAAGAATGCAAAGGCTATGGCATTAGCAGAGATGAACAAGCGGAACAGGTTTGAGAATTTCAAGAATGCTTCTGAATTGAAGCCAGCAAGCCATGCAAGGGCTGGTGAAGCAGGATATGATCCATTCTCTCGTAGATGGACACGTTCACAGAACTATTATGATAAGACTTCTAATGGTGAGATTAATGAATCATTGAAAGAAGGTGAAGATGCCAGTGCCATTGCTGCTGATTCTGGCAAGCTTATAGATACGAAAGCTCCTTTCACTGAGGATAAAAAGCTATTTTCTCTACATGATTTCGATCTTCCAATAAGTTTAGCGGGAATACAGAAGTTTGGCGGTGCGCTTGGTGCTCATTTGGCCTTCATTGCGAGGAAGCAAAGAGTTGAAGCTACCTGTGGAGTTCCTGTTGAGAACAGCGATGGGAGAAGGCATATGCTTACGCTCACTGTTAATGACTACAAACGAAGAAGAGGTTTGCTGTGAGAGATCTCACCAGAGTATTGGGTTGGTATATATGTATTGGTGATATGGTCTGTTTTGGATTCTTGAATTCTTATTCTTACTCTGAATGATGTCTAAGGGGATGGCTACGAGATCTCACTAAAATTCTATGAAATTGTGGTTTCTAATGTGATTGATCATGACTCTGCAACGTTTGGGCAACCTAAAAATGGAATTTATATTGCAGACGGTCGATCTGAATAGCTAGAGAATTGATTTCATAGAGGCACAAAAGCTTTCTAGTGATCTGTACCCTTTGAAGCATTTGTCGTGGTAGATTCTATCATTTGACAGCCTGTAAATGGAATTTATGCAGCAGAATCTTTGTCTAAGTAGCTAGAGAATTTATTTCATATGCTTTCTATTGATGTATAGCTTTCAAGCGTTCATGATGGTAGCTTGACATGTATGGAAGCTAAAAATGATACTTTGTAGCTTAAATTTTACTCAGAAATTTCTGATTTCTATGGCCTAGAGCACATACTTGAGATAATTGATAAACATAAGAAAGAACATTAAAAACTATTGCAGGTTCTTTTAAATAAGTCATTCAAACCCATGAGAACTTTTAAATGAGAATTTATTGTCTTGTCTTTGCTATATTGGAATGTGCTATTAAGGTTCCATTCAGTAATACATTTGGGCATATGGTTATAAGTTTTCTAACCTTACTGCTGTAATGTATAACTTGAGGTTGCTTCTCTAGACAGTAATTTGCAAAGATAGAAACAAATGCTTTTGAACATTGTTAAATCAAGATTTTGCAATCTGGAACATTTTGTTATACAAATTGTCGACTTAAATTTTGTAGATAAATAACATACAAACTTATGTCCATCTCTTCATTTGCGCTTTCAAAGAGGACTGATTTGTCGAACAAGGGTTGAGTTGGCACAATCAGTCCTCTTTCAAAGCACAAAATTTGAGGTTTCAAGTCCTTGTTGGCAAAATCTTAGTGCCAAAGAAGGATGTCGATGTAATCTTAGTGGTGTCGAGTGTTTCTATGCCTAGTATATGGAGTAGTTGGGATATTAAATTGTGAATGTTGTAATTAGATAAGCAATTTTAGTAAAACCTAAATTTGTGTGTCTCCTATTTGTATATATTCTATACCTCTTTAAATAAGCTAACCATGTTCAAATGAGTACAAACTATTATGGTGTTATGGTAGTAATTAAATTGGAGTTTTAAAGCAACAATAATTGGAATTCAAACCTCTCGATAGAACCTAGTGTTTATCGTTTCTAAAAGACTGATTAGTTCAATGGTTTAGACCATTGGATAGTGAATATAGTAACTTGAGTTAGAATGTCACGATAATTGTTGCCTCTTCTTCTTTTGATTTTGAGCCTTCCACTAATTTGAGCCTAGTAGCTCTACTTGAATATTGATATGGCCTAACTATTATACTTGTTTGATAGGATTTCCTACTCTTTCTTTAATATGGGATTTCCTACTCTTTGTTCAACATCCATAGAGGCAAATTTTGATGGAAGTGAATTATGGTTCTATGGTCAAGTGGTAGAAGAGTGGTGGCCATGGTGTGCAAGGAAACAAATGTTCACTCAAATGATGTATTGGATGGTTTCTCTACTTTCTTGGTATGGTGAGTGGTCATAGAGGATTGTGATATTTTCTCCCTTGCTTCTTGTTCTTTTGATTTTGAGCATCTTCCACTAAATTGAGCCTAGTAACTGGACTTGAACCTTGATATGGCCTAACAATTATGTTTGTTTGATATTAGTGGATTTCATAAACTTGTTTGATATCCTTTGAGGCAAATTTTGATGGAATCGAATTATGGTTTGATCTATTGGCAGAAGAGCAATGGCCATGGCATGTAGGGGAAACAAATATTCTCTTGAATGATGAGTATGGAGGGTTGGTCTACTTTCTTAGTATTATGAGTGGACATAGGGGGGGCTATGATATTTTCTCAACGGGATTTATGAGTAATTCATTGGGTGTCTGCAAACTTATAATTAAGTCCTCAAATTCTTAATTATCATGCACATATGGTTGAAGTTTTGGCATTGGCCAACAATGACGAAAATTTGTAGGGTGGGATCATATAAATTGTGGATGAATTGATCCATAACTTTTTTCGTCAATCATCTTATGATTGTTGTCACACCTATTCTATAGGCTTTATGTTTGGAGTTTGTACTCTCATTCAATTTCATTTGCTTATTGTTTGAGGAAGAAGAATTGGCTAATGAGATTCCGCTTTGAACCTCTCATTATGTTCATAATTGTTGCCCACTTCTGTAAAATGAGATAGGAGCTTGCATATATGGGCTGATTTGCTATCTATAATTCATATTACCACTAGAGAGTGTGGATCTCCTCTCTCATTCAACAAAGGTTAACCACGTTTGTTTGGCTTGGAGGGTGGTGAGTAGTTTGGGTTTGATGTGTTTTTTTTCAACACCATCATCTTTGTATGCTAGGTTGTTGGTGATTTGTGATTTTGAGATCCTACCAAGGGCTCCTCACGATCTATGAAGTACTAACAAAGTGAAAATAAGGCATGGTCGTGGTGTTTGTGAACATGGATACAAATTTGGTGTTCACGAGCCTTAGCTATTTTCATGTTCAACTATGTACACGCTCCTAAGATTGATTGAATCACATAGCATTTGTTTGACCAAAACTCAATTTCTACATTCAAGGCTTTTGGTGAAGGATTCTGTCTTCGTTGGTGCACATGAGTTTAATTAGGGTTAACTTAGGACAACCTTTCTTGGGAGAAGGGGATGCTGAGGTGTTACTATGATAATTGAGTTTTATATTCTTAAACCTACTCCCTAGTCCATTATTGGCTTTCTTAGGGCTAATTGATATATGGGATGTACACTTTTGTGGTGAACATCTATATAAAATACCATATATATATATATATATAATATGATAATTAGCATGCCATCACAAAAAGGTCATAAGGAGACTTGGACCCATGATGATTACAATATGAATGTTATAAACTTGATAATTTATGCTAATGTATGGTATAGACTTGATATTACGATATGCTACCACCTATTATCGGCTAATGCATGAATGGCAAAATGGCATGCGTGCATGAAAATATCGAGTGGCCATCATGCATAGATATGACGTGGCAAGCATGCATGTGTCTAATGATGTTATATAAACAAGTTCTCTAGTTATTGATGAATCTTTTCATTCAAACTCCTGAGAGCAAGAGAGAATGGATGAAAAGAATAGAAAAATAAGGGAAGAATGTAACTATATTAACAAGAAGAACAAGATTACACGAATACACCGAAAACTATAGTCAAGTACACATGTGTCTAACTATGCCTATATAGGCAAAGTTCTCGAGTTATTGATGAATTATTTTGGTTCATGCTAGTTTTCAACGTATTCTTGTAATCCTATCATTCTTGTTAACATAATTACATTCTTCTCTGATTTTCCCCACTCCTTTCTTCCATTCTATCTTATTTTTGGCCACTACACACTTTTGGTGCTTTTCAAGGGTGCTTAAGAACCTTGGAAACCAAATTGTCACAAAACTTTCTTTGTTGACATGTTTTCTTAGTATAAGCTCTATTTGGAGGACAGAATCACGGAGCTATACACGAGAAATACTCACAAGTTACTATATTTGCTCATAAGATGAAGAACTACAATAGGGACACTTTTAATATGCCATTCCATTTAAATAAAGATATAGAAAACTAAGGTTGAGATATGAAGTCGGGTTATTAGATTCAAAGATCAATGTTCTAACATTTTACATCATGTGAGATAAACCTTAGCGGCATGGGATTATTCACATCGAAATTAGAGAAACAATATAGCAAGGTTCTATCATAATTTGAAGATGGGAGAAGCAGAAAAGTAATGTGTTTCACAGCTTCAAAACTCAAGATAAACCCTTAAAACAAAACATTAAGGTTTTCTTGAGATGAGTAATCAGGTTATTGGATTTAAAGTTCTATGTCCTAGGCACTAGATCATAGACCCATAATCATTTCCATCGAAATGCGCAATCTATAATGGGATGCGATTTAAGTTCTTCATCAAACTAGACGAAATAATTTTTATTCCTTCAAATTTTCCACTTGGGGTTGTAGCTAGTTTCTTAAGGATGGAAATGAGCTAATCAATGGACAATCAAAAGGAAGTGCATGAATGGTGACCGGGCCTAGACAAGCCAAACAAACAACTAAAGTCTTTCCAGTAGACAAATTTTTGTGATTCAATGAGGTTGGGAAAGAAAAATTACCAATGGATGGCCATAGAAGTATACATGTCATAGGATTGAACGGATGCAAGCCCAACCAAAGAACTAACAGATTGCTACCCAATTGAGTGACTTGTTGAAGTAGGAAAATGACTTATCAACGAAGAATCAAGACATAAGGAAACCTCGATATAGAACTCTATTGGCATTTCACAATGCGTGAACTAACATGTTCTAAAGTTTTGTTACTTTTAGGTAAATACTAGACAACATATGGAATTTGTGAACTTAATATTCCTAAGTCTTATTTTCTACTTTTAGACTTTAGTAATGGATTTCATTGCAATGGATTTGTGTCCGGGGGTATGTATCATGTATGCATTAGCAGGATAAGATAAGTCCAAGATGATCACATTACATACTTAGAACCCAAACATTGGGCGAGGAAGACAATGGAGGAGAGAGCATATAGATAGATCGACGAAAATCTCTGTATTTTGAATGATGGAGAAAGGTAGAAATATCATCAATCTCTCCTGTTATTGCATCTGATTCTGTTACCATAGGTTATTTGTGAAGAAACCCTCGTATGAACCTACAGAGGAAGTCTCCGTATGTAATGGATTTTGAAGCATATGCACCAGAAGGTATTTATTTTCCTGCTCTTTAACCCCCATGTGAGATAAATATAAAAGAAAGGTATGGAAGTTTTTATATTTCATGTATGCTGAGTATCAATATGTGCTCTGTATATATGTGTGGATATGGATATGGATAGGCTCCTACCCATATGTGGACCAGTATGTTGCATATCATCAATATATATCTTGATCAATTGATGATTGGATCCATGTATGGAACGGTATGATGCATATAATGATATGTTTTGATCAATTGATGCATGGATACATGTATGGATCAATGCGATGCATATCAATATGTCAATAGATTATATGTTATGGAGGTTTGTTCAGCTCCATGTATGCATTATGGATCAAATTTGTTTTTGCAAATTCATTCTGTTGAACTAAATTTGATGCATATTGTTATATGGTTTGCTAAATTTGATGCATGGAACTAGCCATGTGGAAGTTGATTCATATGGGGTTTACCCTGATATTTAGTGAAGATTACTGAGCAAATGTTTGTGTAAAATTTTGCAAATCTTGGATCAAAAGAAATAACAGGAAGCCATCAAAACCTTCGATGGGGATAGAGATGTTCACTGCTGCAAAATAATAAAGGAGAATTTTGATAGAAAAAAGTGGACACAAATGAATTATATTTTACCTTTTTTAGGTTAAAAAAATCCAAGAGGGGGGAAAACAATGGCACTGACTATGTATGGGAATTTCGATAAAAAGATTTCTTTGTCATGTCAGTGGTGAATTGAGATTATAACCAATATCTTATAGATGTGGAGTTTAGGATGCTTATTCGTTATTACAGGTGGAACCTTTATTGATGATGATTTGAATAGTGATAAAAATGGAGGAGAGACTTCTAGTAATATACCTCCTGAGGTCCTCTTCTATGTGATCCCATACATGAACCTGCAAGACATCCTCAACATGGAATGTGTTTGTAAATATTTGAGACAATGGGTCAGAAACGATATCCTATTGTGGCGAAAATTGCATGTAGAACCTCCTTTGAGCAGAAAACTAAGAAATCGTGATCTTATCAAACTATTCAATCGGACAAAAGGAAAACTTGAATGTCTCATTTTGGTGGATTGCATGATGATTACTGAAGGTATTATTCGTCATATCATTCTATCAAGTCCAATGCTTTACAAGGTGAGGCTTCCGACCTTCTTATTTTTACCTTCCTTATGAGTCAAATTTAGGTCTAGGAATAGTTCCACTTCTTCTATGTGATTCCTATTTGCTAACTTTGGATGTAGTTTTAGAAAGATGACTAACCACAAGATCTTGACTTACAGATTTGTCTTCCCAATTGTACGATGGTAAATGCTGGATCAATGGTGCAAATGGTTAATGAACGCGATGATAGGGGAATGGCCCCTCTAAAGGAAATGAAACTACATAACATAAGTGGCCTAGAGAGAGAACACTTGGAAAGTTTGCTATCAATGATGAGTTCTTTACATACCACAATTAAGCCTCGATATTATCATGAACCACATGAGGTTTACTCTTCTGATGGGAGAGCGATTGATGTTGAAGTGTGTCCCAAATGTAGCAATGTGAGGCTCGTGTACGATTGCACTAGGGAAAGATGCCGACAAAAGCCGGAGTGCCGAGGGTGCATTTTGTGTGTGCTTAGGTGTGTGGAATGTGGTATATGCATGGAAGAAGATGAGTGTGAAGAAACATTATGCCACGATAACGTGTGCTTGAAGTGTTGGTTGAAACTGTCTAAATGTGGAGAATGTAACCGACCTGAGTGTGGTCGCCATGCTAATTGGATGTCAGACACTGTATTTGTTTGTGATGAATGCACCAATTCTTCGTGGGACGAAACCGGAGTGGAGTTTGACTTATAGGTTGTGCATTGGTTGATTGTATGAACAAAGCACATGGTAGATACTAGAAAGAGCATTTCAAATGCAAAGTATTCTTTATTGTTACATGAGATCATATTAATTGGGATTTGAGCTTTCTTGAGTGAGAAACATACGGAAGCAATTAGCTAGAACATATAATTGCTATCAATATTGTACTATAGAATTATGAACTTATGTAAGATTGTAATGTCAATTTGATTGTTTTGGAGGATATCTAGATAATAATAGCTACAACCACATACATGCCCATCATTATAAGTTAATTCTTCAAGAGAAGGAACAAAAAAAATGGAGCAATTCCTTTTTACATGATGGACAAGCGTAAAGTAAATCATAGCATATACCAAGTGTTGTTTGGAATGAAAGTTTATGAAGGGGCTTTATAACTTTAAAATACTCGTTAACAAAATGCTAACTATGTCATGATGGCTCTATATCTACAAGGACACACATGACACGTTAGCTTAGCAAAAAGCTAGGGCAACAAATAGTAAAAGAAACCCAAACAATGAAAAGTTTTCCTTGTGCAATAGATTATATGCATGCATGAGGTGGGTTTCCACAATTGTGTTACACTCGTGCAAGGTATTGTGGTAAAATCATTCTTGGAGCTGTTTCTTTCGTATCACAATGCCTTGCATGTGAATTTGGCATGTTTTCAATGAAATTTTGACAAGATTTTACCACATTTCAAGAACTCCTAGCAAACATGAAACCATCACCAAAGACATAGGGCATGTTCTTCACTCTCAATTGCATGGTCTTTAGTAAAAATCTTGGACATGAAGAGTCCATCCACACACATTTGACCTCTGAGGAAGATAAGAAAACCTATCTATTTAACTCTATCTATTGAATTTTTCATACATAAATAGCTTGCTTCAAGCACTACATGGAGTGCTTGATCTTTAAACTTGGATCTAAGAAACACCAGAGACTCTTGTCACTTATGAATGTTCCCCATGGCAAATGTGTAGAATAAAACCATAAGTTCTTGATTTTGTCTAGCTTGGTTACTCTTGGCACAAATTGTCTATTTTTTTCTTAAGGCAATGAATATATTACATTGTGGTATGCCAATGCCACATATGCTAAACATGTCGTCCATTGTTTCCATTCACTCTAGATTGTGTCTTGCTTTGCCATAGTGAAAAGCAATTCCGTCTTTTTTGGTCGATCCGATTAACATGTACCATGCATGTGGAGCCTATATTAAGAAAATAGGTTAACATTTCGCATCGTTTAGATGGCTAACTAACCACTTGAAGAAGCTTTTGACAATGAATTGGTCCTTCCTGGATTCAACCCCACGTGGCATGTGTTTCATGCTTGTATGATAACTATTATATTTCAAATGCTATTGTCTCCTCATTTCTTGTGACCAATGACAACATACCACAACAACATGGATTTTTGTTCTCCGTGTGGTGTGCTTTAATTGCTTATCCCCCAAAAGAATTTGGTATGCCCTATGTTGCTTGTGACCTACAAAAAATGAGCCACATCAACATGGAATTATACATCTCACATTTTGCCCAACTAATGAGAAGCTTCAACATGAGTGTGTATTATGGGGGCAACAAAGAAGTTGTTCGCTTCACATTTTGTGTGATTAATGAGAAGCTACAACATCTATATGAATGTCGTTGTGACCAATGAGAAGCTTCAATATGAGTGTATGATAACAATCGGCAACGGTTCGGTTTGAACCGAACTGAACCGCGGCTTAATGGTTTCATTGGTTCGGTTCAGGTTTAGGTTTTTTTTAACGGTTCGGTTCGGTTTCGGTTTGGTTTCAGCAGTCAAAAACTGCGGTTTAAACGGTTGAATGGTTTTTATTTTTAAATTTTAAAAAAAAATTTTAAAAAATTTAAAAAAATTCTAAAAAATTTTAAAAATTGTTTTTAAACAATCTTTTCATTTTTACTCTTATTCTCACATTTTAGGAACATCTTAAAAATTTTAAAAATTCTAAATAATGAAATATTATAAATTTAAAAAAATAAAAAATAAAAAATTGACCTATGTGGAAAACCGAAACCGAACCACGAAACTGCGGTTTTTACGGTTTAAAGGTTTAACGCTTTGAAAAGGTTTAACGGTTCGGTTCAGGTTTTTTTTTAGGTAAACGGTTCGGTTTGGACCCTCTCAAACCGAACCGAACCGTTGCCGATTGTTAATGTATGAATGGGTAGTAGTAGTAGTGGTAGTAGTCACATGGACCCATCCATCCATCCATCCATTCATGCATGCATCCATGGGCATGGCATCCCATGGAAGCCCAAACGACAACTAGCCCCGAGAATGGGAAGGGCGTGTGCCCCTTCTCCTCCCCACCGTATATTCCACAGACTGGTTTTTAGGGTTAGGGTTAGGGTTAGGGTTAGAATTAGGGTTCCCGCTCCCCACTTTCCCCCCCCCCCCCCCCCCCCCCCCCTTTTTCTCTCGCATCAGAAAGCTATGGTGATGGCCATGGCGGTTGAATCTCCGAGCATACTTGTAAATTGACCCTAAACATAGGAAAACCCCTGAAGCTTTCCCTGCATCCGTCTCGACTCTCCTCAAAGCAAAGCGAAGCAAGACAAATCATGGGGAACTGTGTGGGAGGAGGCTCGGATTCTCCTTCTCCATCTGCTTCTTCTGCCTATTCCTCCACAACGCCGTCTTCTTCTTCTACTACTGCTTCTTCCTCCACTCAGAGAGTCGCTGGAAATACAGGAAAGGCCAATAACGATGGCCATTCTGTGTCTTCATCGGGTGGCTCTTCTGTCATTGCTTCAGGAAATGCCGTAGCTGCAGGAAGTAAAGCTTCTTCTAAGCCTTCTGGTCCTATTGGGCCCGTCCTTAACAGACCCATGGATGATGTCAAGAATTACTATACTATCGGCAAGGAGCTCGGCCGTGGTCAGTTTGGAGTTTCTCACTTGTGTACAGAGAAATCTACTGGTATGCAACTTCATTGATGGGGTATTTGTGTGTTTTTTGTGTGTAAGGGATATGATTATGATGAAATGTTATGTTAAGATCTTCAAATGGCTAAACTGACCTACAAAATCACAAGCAACCAACAATATTGATGTCCTTGGTTTTCCTTTGCTCGTGCGAGATGCAATGCTATTTTATATTGATGTGGTACATGTGTGTTTTCTTGTTGTGATGAGATGAAATGAAATTTGATATGTTCTCATAAGGCGAAAATAGCTTCTTGAGACAGAATGATGGTATGGTTTCATGTAGGCATCAACATTGATGTATGTATTATTGCATGGGAGAGATAGAGAAGAAAATTTTATATAGAAGCAAAATGGGTGCATTCTATCGGTATTTGTGTATGAGAGGAAATGTTCTATTGATGTATATGCATGAGAGAGGGATGTTCCAAACTCTAACCTCTCCTAGATGTATCTAATAGTGAAGTAAAAGTTGAGATGAGGAGAGAGTAAGCTCGTAATAAGGACCTAATTATATATTGTTTTGTTTACAGGTAAACTTTATGCTTGCAAATCCATTGCGAAGCGTAAGCTTACCAACAAGGATGACATTGAAGATGTCCGCAGGGAGGTACAGATCATGCACCATCTTGCAGGGCAAGCTAATATCGTAGAATTGAAGGGAGCTTATGAAGATAAGCATTCAGTCAATTTGGTGATGGAATTATGTGCTGGTGGAGAACTATTTGACAGAATAATTGCTAGAGGGCATTATACAGAGAAAGCTGCAGCTGCAGTTTGTAGAACTATAGTTCAAGTTGTCCAAACATGTCATTTGATGGGTGTTATCCACCGTGATCTTAAGCCAGAAAATTTCCTACTAGATAGCAAGAGTGAAGATGCTAACCTTAAGGCAACTGACTTTGGTCTTTCAGTTTTTTTCCAACCAGGTATTCTTTCTCTTTGCTTTTTAAGATTTGCCTTGGTAAAAGAGGTGGTCTATGGATTTAATTATGTCTGGGTTTGGAAAGTGTTCTTTAAAGGCTAATGTATGGATAAAAACGTGGAGTCCAATCTATTTATTTATCTACCTCAAATCATTGTCTCTGTTATATGTTTTCAAAGGTTAATTTGTCGCTACATTTACAACATCATAATTTGTGCTTTGTACATAACATCTTGTATTCGCTCAACTTGTGGAGCACAATTTCATCCACTGTTGCCATGGAAAATAACAAAGTTCTCTGATTCTACTTATAGAAGACTTGAAAATGCTAGAGATCCCACCTGGAGCTAACATTTGCTCGTAAATAAATGTGTGACCTTGAATTCATGCTTAGCATTATGATCATGGGAAATTATGTGCTTATCTGCACACAAGTAACATTGATATGTGCAAAGTAACATTAGATGTGGAAGGATTCTATGGGCAGGTGATGTCTTCAAAGATATTGTTGGCAGTGCATATTACGTTGCACCAGAGGTTCTTCGGAGGCATTATGGTCCTGAGGCTGATGTGTGGAGTGCAGGCGTGATTCTGTACATCATGTTGTCTGGTGTTCCACCATTCTGGGCAGGTAATATTTTATATAGTTCATGATCTTTTCAATTTGGTTTTGTTAGACATTTTTACTTGTAGATACAAGAGTGTCATTTTTTCGATTATTTTTGCATATCCTTAATCCTTTATATATATTGTTATATGTGTGTCTAATCTGTGAGCTATTTACTTTGTTGCAATAGACACGGAACAAGGCATTTTCGATGCTGTTCTTAAAGGCCAGATTGATTTCAGTAGCGATCCTTGGCCAACTTTTTCACGTGGAGCAGTAGATTTAGTAAAAAAAATGTTAAAAGTGGATCCCAAAGAGCGACTAACTGCAGCACAAGTCCTGAGTGAGTAGACTTGAATTTCAACATAAACCTTTATATTTATACCGTCATGACTCAATTGAAATTCTATGAAACTTTGATTGGATTTGATGTTGTCGAGGCTTTGAAAAGAAAGCCCGTACTTTTGTACCTTCATCTCATACTGTATGTTTTGGGACATGATTAGAATGTTTTTTGTGACGCTTGCTGGAAAAAGAAACTCCATCTATTCTGGTCTTACAGGCCATCCATGGATTAAGGTTGATGGTGAAGCGTCGGATAAACCAATTGATAGTGCTGTACTGGGTAGAATGAAGCAGTTTAGAGCAATGAACAAGCTGAAAAAGCTTGCATTGAAGGTTTGTGTGTGAAGAATTTATATTTAGCATGATCCACTATATTTCTACTATAATCTCCAAGATGGGTTGATAATTGTAACGATGTAATACCATATGCTCACTGATGTTCACCTTGTTTTAAGAACATTTTCAGGTAATTGCAGAAAGTCTTTCAGAGGAGGAGATTATGGGGCTGAAACAAATGTTCAAAAGCATGGATACTGACAATAGTGGCACAATTACATATGAGGAATTGAAAACTGGGTTGGCAAAGCAAGGTTCTAAGATTCCCGAACATGAAGTTCTCCAACTTATGGAAGCAGTGAGTTGTATTGTATTGCATGGAAATCTGGTGTTTTAAGAAAGTTTAGCGTAAAGTTGGTGCCAAAATGTAGTAGGATGTGTTTCTCTAACTAATGAATATGGAAGTGGGTTTTTGGTCATTCAGGCTGATGTAGATGGAAATGGTACAATTGATTATTCAGAGTTCATTACAGCAACGATACACATGAACAAGATGGATAAAGAAGATCACTTATATTCGGCATTCCAGTACTTTGATAAGGATGGGAGTGGGTGAGGATCAAAATAAATCAATCCTCTTGAATTTTATTTTTTATGTTGTTTCTGTATCTCTAATTATGGGTTTGTCTATTTAAGGTTTATAACGATGGAGGAATTGGAACAAGCATTGACAAAGCATGATATGGGTGATCCGAATGCCATTAAAGATATCATTGCCGAAGTAGATACTGACAATGTAAGATAATTTATAACCTTTTTTTTTGTTTAAAGTTAAGGTTAAATGTATCCATCTCTCATTCAAAAGTAGAGACTATAACCTTGTTTTTTGTTTAAGTTAAAGCTAAATATATACCCGCCTTTCATTCAGCAGTAGATACTATAACCTTGTTTTTTTGTTTAAGTTAAGGCTAAATGTCTCCTTCTCTCATTAACAATTAAAAGGAAGAAATATTATAAAATTGATACATGAACATTGAATATGGAGTATGGTCTATGGAGTTCAGTTCTCATATATGGTCATATTTTTTCAGGACGGACGAATTAACTATGATGAGTTTGTAGCCATGATGAGGACAGGCGCGCCTGCCAAATAAACGAGCCTAAAAATGACAAAAAAAAAGAGAATCCGAGAAAGAAATTTTATCTGCAATGGGGGGTTGAAGAGTTCAAAGCAAACAATTGCTACACATCCTTGAAACTTAACTTGGAGCACACGTTATTAGTAAAGAGTAAAGAAGGGATGCATACATACACACAATCTCTCTCTCTCTCACACACACACACACAACACAAAATTCACAAAAACAAGAAAGCAAAATGGAAACTTTTTACCATGATTCAAGTGGTTTTGCCAAATATTAAAGCATCCGTGCACATTCCTTAACTTAAAAGAAGCATTAGTTGTGGCTGTCACAAACAGGTTGAGAATGAAAACAATAATAAACACGAAATGCATTTGCCTAGTCAAGTTAGGTACAGACCAGTTGCAATTGCATCCATCTCCACTTCAGTTAACCACCAGAAATTGTCTTCATAAACAAATGAACTCCTAACCAATCTGGTTAGACCAAATTTTATATCACCTTTTTGGATGGAAAGCATCAATCTTTAAATCGTATCAAAACTGTCCATGACCAAGAGTGAATCTTCATGCATCACAGGATAGTGAACACCCCAAAAAGAGACTAGGTGGACATAGGGTTTGCCTTTAAATGATTTGCGTTTAAAACATTGCTTCTCCAAGAGAGTGTGTACTTTGTTGACCTTATGGGTTAACTAGAATTAACTGTTTGAAGGTGAGTTGTAATTTCTCTCCAGAAGGCACAATGAAGCAAAAAGTTTAATTCAAGTTACACAAAAATTCAACATACAATGAGGTTCTAGCTTCCTAGATGGACACACTTGCCCCTCAAACTAACATTGCCCAATTTCAAAATACTAAGTTGATGTCTAAATCATTGTGTTAAATATCAAGATTTTAAGCCATTACATTTTAATGATAATGGATTTTGGCTTCTAATATATTGGGGGGTTGTCATAGTGGTGTAGATTCTTGATCAAAAGCCACCAATTCATCAATAGTAATGCCTAGTCAATGTGGCTAGTAAAGAAATCTTGAACACTATAATAACTTCATGATGAAATCACCATATTTGTTCCCTAGACTTTGAACATGCAAAGGCTTTATATTCTTTGGAACATCCCTCCCAATCCAACACGTAAATGATTGATTTTAGATTTATGTACTTAGCTTCTTTAGTTTGTTAAATATATAAACACAATAATGAAGTAAAGATTATGCTTTGAAATGATACCCTTGTGTGTTGGGCGCTAATAGTTTGGTCGGAATAATATATCTTTACAAATGAAATGGTTTCCACTAGGTGTCAAGTGTTGAGGCCAAAAACCATATTAAATAAGAAATACAATAGAGAAACAAAATTTTATTGTGGAAAAGAGCAAGACGCGCAAGGTTATGCCAAAGTTTGGCATTAAATCAAAATGTGTTGTCAACATAGAACCCTCATATATACTTATTGTTTGCTATCATGAGAATGGTTACACTACTTATTGTTACCATGCAGAAAGCTACGATGATAGTCACGAATACAAACAATTATCATAAATAATTATCATGCCCCCAAACATATTACGCCCCCCCCCCCCCCCCTCTTCCTTTGGAGGATTAGTTACAATGCCACTTGTTGCCATCCCACATAATCAACATGCACCAAGTCATGCATGGTGTCAAGAGCACCGTCAAATGTAACACCAACACCCTTGTCCAAGAAGGTATTGTGTTATCTTGTATTTCCAACTTCCAAAGTTGCTTTAGTGAAGCTTCTTATCAAGGAGAGAGCTCCTATTCATATATTCATGTTCAATTTGTTAGGAATCAGATGAGGGATATGTGCAAAGCACACTGATGTTGGAAGCAACATTGTCATCTATTCTCGTAAGAGCAAAATGTAAGTACTCAACTCTTAAACATGATCCACATGGACGTACACCATGACATTTGGCAGATGTCCCTTTATAGATGACCAGTACTGCCAAACGTGGGTTTACCAACGTACGTTACCCCATGTAACGTTTGCCTCTCAAATGTTCTAGAATTTTACGAATGGTTTTTTTTGCAATCAAGAGTGCACATTATAATAGCACCAAGAGAAGTGTGATTTAAGGATGGGGCTATTCTGCAAGTGTTTAGCCATGTAGCGTTTGCCTCTCCAATGTTCCAGATTTTTAAGAATGATTTTTTTGCAATTAAGAGCGCACATTGTAATAACACATAAGAGTAGTGTGTGTCAAGGATGGGGCTGTTCTTGACAAGTGGAAGATTAAGCTTGAATGTGAGTGGATAAATGTCAGAAGGGAGAGTGAGTGTGACTCAATCCATTCATACATTCTATGATGGCATTCAGTGAAAGGAGAGAGAAACATTTATGACGTCCACAAGAGATCAATTGCAATTCTATGTGATGGGGCTTGGTTGCACATGGTGACGATCAAACTCGGGTTCTCCTAGTTTCATGACTTTGATCCTATAGTGTAAACCACCATGCCAATAGGTGAGGCTCGAACGCAGGTTCGGTCATTGATGATCAAACTATGTGATGGGGCTTGGCTGCACGTGGTGACGATCAAACTTGTGTTTAACCGAGCTTCATGATTTTGATCCTACAGTGTAAACCACTATGCCAATAGGTGAGGTTCGAACGTAGGTTCGATCATTGACGAACGAGTTCATCGTATGATCGATTCGAGTCGCCCACATGTGTCTGTCTGCCGGTGTGTGTCGGTTCATCCGAGATTTCTTCTCTTTCTCTTTTTTTTTTTCTTCTTCTTCTTCTTCTTCTGGTTGCTAGCTTAGTAAAAGCTTTCTTGGTGAAGAAGAAGAAGAAGAAGAAGAAGAAGAAGGAGGAGGAGGAAGAGAGGCTTTGTGTTGTGCTCTGCTATGCTCTACTAAAGTAAAAAATCAAAGGCAACCAGAAAACTGCATTTTACTTTCCCCACTTTTCTTCTTCTTCTTCTTACCCTACTACACACAGAAAACACAGAGAAAACACACACACAGAGAAAACACAGAGAAAACACAGGGAAGGAGACATCGCAGAGACGAAAGAAGATACGCAGGGCAGATGTCCCTCGGCGACTGTCCGCCATGATCTCCCCTCCTCCTCTTCGAACCAAGCATCCCCATGATCCCTTTTACCCCCTCGCTTCTTGTAACCCTAACCCTAACCCTAATCTCGACGCTCGCCCTCGCCCTCGCCCTCACCCTCATCCCAATTCATCCCCCTCTAACCAGCATGCTGGTTTCGACTGGTCGGACAAAGGCTCTGCCACAGCAGCAGCAGCAGCAGCAGCATCAGATTCTCTCATCGCATCAGATTTCCATCCCTTGGCATTGAACTCCACAATCCCGTCCTTCTCCCCATCGCTTGCCTCTCCTCCCGTTTCCGATTCCCTTGCTCCCGTTTCCTTGACGTTTCCTCCCAAATCTCCGCCTTCCGCAGCCAGCCATATCAGGGAAGTTCCTAAAGGCCATCACCTTGTTGGTAGTAGAGGTGCTTCCATGGGTTCTTCTACTACTATTACTGCTGCTAAGAAAGCTATGAGAGACGGTTCCAACCGAACTAAGGTGGTTGTTCGTCAGCTTCCTCCCGCCTTATCCCAACAAGCTTTCAAAGAACAGATAGAAACACGTTTTTCCAGCTCTTTCAAGTGGATTGTGTTCCATCCAGGACGATCGAGGTAAAAATCTGTCTGATTTAATATATGCATTTACATCGCAGTTTCTTGCTGATTTAAATTTAATGGGTTCATAGAATGATAGCTCCCGGTTACTTCATGGAAAAAAGGAAGGAAAGAAAATGGCATTATAAAACCTGCAAGTATAAGCAGGTATAGATTGAATGGAATTTATGCAAGGGAAGGACAATTCCAGTTACATAGAGAAAAGAAAAGATAAAGAAGAGGTGGGGGGATTATATCAATGAGTCAACTTGGCGAGCCTCAATTGTCCTGAACCTCTCACGAGCATTCTTGTGAAGTTCTTCCCTTTTAGAATCCTATTCGTTGAAGAATTCTGAACATAACCTCCAAAATGGCCCTCCATAACATAGGGCTATTTCCTTTTCTTTGTGCAACAAGGTGTTGGTGGCAAGTTCCACAACGAGCACAGCCCTAATAAACATACACATCTAATTTTCCTAGAATGGCTCGTCTGTAACAAAACCCAAGACCAAATTACTCTCTAGGAGAGATATATATGAGGCACACTGAACTACTCTTTAGGAAGAGACAGCTGAGGCACTTTCCAGAATAGAACACACATTACATTAAAACTGTCCATATGTCTCACTGCTCAGGACACTGAAGTTCTTATTTATTTATTCTAAAATATCTTAAATCTCGAGATATCTATGTTACCAATTTCAAGGTTTGTTTTAGATACATTAATCTAGTGTTTCCTTTGATTGTGAATATTTCTAGTTGTTTAAATAATATAAATTATGTCTTGAAAACTTTGTGCAGATGCATTCATTTATTGGCTCTCATAGCGGTTATATCATGTAACATACATTAAACTTCTTTGAAGGTGTAACATTCTTTCTTATCTAAATCATGTGTTTTGTTGTAAATTTTGCTGACTCGACAATGACCATTAAGTTAAGGTGTCCCCCTTATTATTTGGTTGTGTCGTAACTTGTAGAAAATATCACCATACCTGTTCTGTTCATCATACATTTATGTTCCCATGAACAAGTACATGCTATGTGTGAAGTAGTTGAAATGCATGCTCGTATCTCCACTAAGTTTAGGTTCCATCCCAGGTCTTTCTATCTTGTAACTTTATCCCTTTACTTTCTTGTTATTGATTTAGGAAGAAGTTTACTCTTGTATCATGGTTACCGTCTTTGTAGGGTCATCTTATCTTTGTAATTGTACGATACAAATCGATTAGAGGCAAGTTTGATAAACTTGAGTAGCCCGTTTTCATTCATTAGATTTGTAAATTCTATTTACTTCACCTTCATGAATCACCTGCTCTCATTTACTCATTCAGTTTCACATTTTGAGGTCAAAACTATTCTAGTCTTATAGATGTATTAAAGACGCGTGGTCTCATAATAATCGATACATTCACTATAGAAAAAATAACTACTGTCATTTACGAGATATACCTATCATTTCTCTCATTTACTCTCATGGGATATTCTGGTCTTGCAAAGTTAGTGGACATGCATATTCTTTCATTAAACTTGAATTGAATTACATATTTATAATCTCACGCCAAAGAAACTTGATGTGAATGCATTATTATGTATTATGGTTTTCTTTCTGTATTAATATGACGAGTATAGTATTTATTGTAACCAGGCCTGCACATTATTATAAGGATTTTATCATCTTTCTTTATACCTTACACAATAGACTTTCTTCATAGCTTTTGTAATGCAGTACATTTTACTGTTTTCTGCAGAAAAGCTTATAGGTTAGTTGCTGTCAGTCATTAGTGTTTTAATAACTGGTTTGCCTTTTCTATTCTCCAATAATTACGTGATTGTGTGCTCATTTTCAATCAATTTTGCTCAATAGTGTAAGAAGCAGCACTTTCTCTCGAGCATACATCGACTTCAAGAATGCTGATGATGTCATTGAGTTCCATCAAGAGTTTAATGGCCATATGTTTGTGAATGAAAAAGGTAAGGCGAAGATTTTATTTTCCAGAAGGTATTTCTTGAGAGGCATGGGGACGTGGTTTCATATATCCATGTTAATTCTCATAGGTACACAGTATAAAGCTATGGTGGAATATGCACCAAACCAGCGTGCTCCCAAAATATGGGCAAAAAAAGACACACGTGAAGGCACAATTTTCCAGGGTAATTTAAATATATATACCACAGAATGCAAAGTTGTAGCACCTCTTCTTGTTAGGTTACATTGAGGACATACTCTATTTTTTCTCCTCTATAATTTTTTTCAGTGCATATTTCAACATCTTGAATTACAACTTTAAAGATGAGTATATTGCACGTTTTCAAGGGACCATGAAATTATTGCTATTTTTAATTTCCAGATCCCGAGTACCTTGAATTTGTTGAATTGCTATCAAAGCCTGTTGAATTCTTGCCCAGTGCTGAGGTGCAGCTTGAGAGGAAGGAGGCTGAAAGAAGCCTAAATCTAGGTTGGTCTTCTTGGAGTTATTTACTTCATCCATCCCAAGTGAAAGTTGAAAAATGTGAATTTTTTTTTGACAGCTGCTGGAGTCAAGGATTCCATCCTTGTCACACCTCTTATGGAATTTGTGCGCCAAAAGAGAGCATTGAAGTCTATGCCTCAGGTTCACATATTTGTGTTGTTTGAAGTCAGTTATGTTCACAGCCCAAAATGGTGTATCTGTGTTGATCGTTATGATGCTCTTATTGAATTTTTATCAGATTATGAACTTGTCTAGAAGTCAGCTTTTCTAAACAGTTATATTTCACACAACCTGTTAAATTTTTTTCTCATCTTTGGCAACTTGAGATATATGTCATTGCAGCCTTAGTTCTTCATTCTGTTTATTTTGTCCAATTGTGATATAAATGGATTCCAAAGGTCACGAAAAATGTTAAAGGAGCAAGGAAAATAACAATAGACAATAATATCTACCATCCTTGCTCATCATATATCTATTAATACACAAATGGATTATTTCAACCTGCTGTTTCTGAATTTCCCATATTGACTAGTAGCCATCCTGACTATATAACATTTGTAGCAGAAGCTACTTGCTGGTGGTGGGAAAATTGTTGTTCGAGGATCGTCACCAACATCTTCCGGCAAAGTAATAGCAAAGCGGGGATCCAAGACGTCAATGGTAGTTTCTTGTGTGTTCATTTTAGAAGATTCGTGATCAGTGAATGACTAATGTTTTCTTATTTGATTGTGTTAGCAGTATCCCCCTGGACCTAGATTGAAAGAAAAACCAACGTATATTCCACGCCCTGAAGAACATCAGCGACATGATATATTGGTAGACAAAAAAGCACGAGTAATCATTGAAATAAAAGGGAGGAAGAGTTTGGTGGACGTTTGCCGAAAAACTGGCTCTAGCAATCAAAGTATGGTTTTTATGCTTGGCTGCTGTAGTATTTGTATAAATTTTCTGTTAGGGGTATTACTTTATAAATATTTCTCCTTTATGCACTTGATTGCTTTGGTTATATCTGCAAATTCAGTGAATGAACATTTTTTGGAACAATTAGTAGAAAGAAAGAAAAGAAAGATATATTAACGTCTTTTAAGAGGCCAAAATGGCCTATAAGACCAAATAAGAGATTACATCTTAAGTGTTGTCTCGTCTTTGAGAAGAGCATTGGTCTTATTATACCATTGGTAACAAATTGAAAAAATTTACCAAAAATGTTCTTATTGTAGGGAGACGTTTGTAATCCATCACAATGTGGTTAAGGCTACCATGCATTTTTTTGACAATTATGTATGTTTTGGACTTATAAGATACAGACGTCTTGTTCTATACATGTATACATGTATACAGATATATTGAAAATCAAGGGATTGAAAATATGCAGAATTCTCTTTCGTATTCTTTAAATGCTGGTCTTTTATTTAATTGATAGATTCTCCGGCAAGCAACAATATTGTTGACAATGCGGATGTTCAAGTGCTATTGACTGGACAGAAGGTAGTTAAGGTATTTATTGAACCTGTCTTTTAAATGAATAAAGAGTTCGATCCACTTATCACTTCACATTATTTTTCCAGGATATTTTATGTGGCAACCAATCAACCCGACTGGCAACATCATTAAAAAGTCCTTTACAAAGTTCTCATACTGGCACATCAAATGATCACATAACTCTACTTTCTAAGGCAAGCGAACATGTTGAAAGGGGCGCTTCTTGTTTGTCTATAAAGTCTCCTGTTTTACTTCAGAAGTCAGATCAACAAAGTGACAAAGACAAACGTCTTTCGAGGTCCCAAATGTGGCGTTCTAATGGGAAAGAGTCGAAAAATACTCCTATAGAAAGCGAATCCACTTCATCAGAACAGCATTATGCATCGACAAGTAATACTGATGAGAGAGGTGATACCCCAAAGCAAGATGCAAGGCGCCTAAGGAACAAGGATAGGCCTGATCGTCCTGTGTGGACTGTTCGTCGACGTGGTGAAACTTCAGGGTCTCCTTCATCCTTTAATACTGGTGCTTCCTTATCTCTACCAGGTAAGAGCTTAAAGCTATTCTTTCAGAAATAAAGAAGCTAAAAAGGTAAAGTAGTTCCAATGTATTTTAAAGAACCTAAGAAGGTAAGGTAGTTCCGATGTCTATTAAAGAACGTAAGGAGATAAGTTAGTTCTATTGTCTATTAAAGAACTGAAGAAGGTAAAGTAGGTCTGGTTTTTCTTAAAGAAGGTAAGATAGGTCTGGTTTCTATTAAAGAACCTAAGAAGATAAGGTAGTTCTGATTTCTATTGTGATCTATTTGTGACCCATATGTAACTCTACCAATAAGAAATAAAAGAATCTATTCAAGAACTTACCATCAAGTTCTGCATACTTGATAATCTTCTCCTAATGATTTTCATGCAGGCAGCCAAAGGCAGGGCAAAGGACCTCGGGAATGTGATAACATACCTTCTAACAAACGTGCTGGTACATCCACCATGGGTCATGAGGTAAATAATAACAATTTTGGGATTTTGATTTATTTCTTTTCTTACAACACACATTCTCAGGAATCACTACCAAAACCTGAGAGGTTATGTACCAATCTTGAATACTCTTCTCAAGTCACTTGTGTAAGGAAGCAAAAGATTCAGACAACTAAAAAAGATTTTGTATGTTGATGGAGTCTCCTTAATTTGTATGTAGAAGCAAGTGTGGGTGGCGAAGCCAGGGTCTGGATCTTAGGCTTGTCAGAGTGAACACAGGTCTGAATCCCATGTGACCTCAAGTCGAGCCTTTATTTGAAAAATATACATTAATGATGTGTGAGGTCTTGCAGTGAAGTTGGATTTTCAAAAAAGTAGTTCTCATACTGTGTTGCAGCACGGTGTTCAACTTTAACAATGATGCAGGCTACTAGTTTTAACAGCATTATATCTTCTGATAAAATTTTGGCCTGTTGGAGGTAATAGTTCTACGGGCCATAAACAAAAAAATGTTGCATAAAAAATTGGATGCAAAAGGAGAAGTTATGCCATGTGATTGAACTTTCGAAAGCAGGAAGAATGAGCTTTTTAGTGGTTGATGAGTTACTCTGCCTCAAATATAGCCTCGTGATGTTTTTGCAACTGAGTGTGACTCATTCAGCCTATAACAAAGGGGTACCCAAGCTATATATATAGAAAGAGGTTAATCGTATCACAAGAGCTTTCTACCACATCACACGCCCCTTCAAAGGTTACATTATTCTTTTGTTTTGAGCTTTTGATGGGATTTGAGCACCTGAAGATGATGTACAAAAACCACCTTTCTGAGCGTTTCTACACATTTCCTGCGTGTGAAGGAAAGAGAAGTCCAAGGGCACGTAAAGGGATTTAGTGTTTTATGTTGTCCCAAAGTGAAATATATACTGATGAGATGATGTTCATAGATGCAGAACTCGCCAATGCAAAAAAAAGCTGTATGTGTAAATAGAGTATGATGCCGATTGAGATGCATCAAAAGATTGACAAAGTCATGTCACAAGGAAAATTGTTCACCATCATCAATGTGGAGACACTTGTGACATACGCACATATATTTCCTCTGGCTTTATATTGAGAGCAAGTACAAAAAATGCTGAAGCAAAATATATTGTGGAAATTGTCAGCATCTTTAAGTTATTTCTACTGTGTCTGATATCTATCTGCAATCAAGCACAAGAGCATGCATGAAATATCATCCATATTAGCTAAAAATGTTAAGAATTGACTAAACTTGGTTAGTATTGCTGAAATCTCTAAAATTTTCTCATGTTATCGGTCTTTTGGTTCTGTGGCAAATTTGTTGTGTTATGGATTTTGCACGTTTCATTAAATCCGTTGATACATGTAAGGGACATTTTTTTGTGGTGGACATTTGAAATGCTACAGCACACTCCAATTTGAATGCATTTGTATTGTGCAGTGCTCATTGGCTTAATTGTTTTTATGAGCTTTTAAAATTTCCTATGTTGATACTTCATGATAATCAAATCTTTCCATTTTAAGTTTTGACACTCAAAATTGAAAGAGTTGCTTTTTCATTTTCTTCACTTGCATTTCACTATGCATAATTGAGCAGACACAAAAGGTGTACTACTTTAACTAATTAATGCTTATTGTTATACCCATTTTGTTGATTATATTTAGTGGATGTGGATCCTCATGGAGAAAAAATTTCAATGCTCTGGTGCCATAACATTCATCAACCTGTTCTTTATGCACCTATTGAGATTATCATGTGAGAGATACCATATGATGATGTTAATCTTTGCTATGGATTATGTTAAACGATTCATAATGGGGTTATTGAGGGTCAAAGGTTATTTTGTTTACCCCATGCGAGGGCTAAATCTCATATATTGTTTATGAAGGAGGTGTTGAAAAGTGTACCCATCTAGATTATGGGCAAATGTGATGCATTCTTCCTTAAATTATTACATGTGGGTGTCAAGACACCCTTCATTATTCTCATGTTTTGGAATGAAGCAATCAAGTTCCATGATTTCCAAGAGAGGTAGAAGCATATGCGTCATCAGTCATGGGTGAAGTGGAAGATGATGTAGACATGGAAGAGGCCTTTGTGTCCTGGCCCCTCTTGGTCAGAACATCATATATTTTTGTCAATTCCTACAATGCATGGACTATAATACATAGCTAATTGTGAATTGGGCCTTAGTATAGAAGCACTCTCTAGAAGTAATGAGCGCTAGAGAATGTTCTCATGAGAAGAGTGTAATAAAGATCCTTGTAGGAGCAATATTGCTTGTTGATCCACATCTATTGCAATACTCAATGCTAGAACTATTGTGAACCAACCAACCCACCAATCTATATAACACCCCTCTTTTGTATGTTGCCCTCATACCTAGAACCTAGGAACTTCACCCACAAGCTATGATAAGCATAGCTATATAACTTTACATATAAGCATAACTATATAAATTTACATTAACCCATAAAGTCACTTTTATGTTTCAATATATGTGAAAGAGATTGCACATGAAGACCCTAACCACACATATATCAGAGAAGTCACCATAATACACAAGATTGATTAGGGTTAAGATATATAGCACTTGACCCTAATCACTCACTTCACAAGTATATGAGAAAAGAGAAAAAAAGAGAGAGCTTTAGCTTCAATTATGAGGGGAGAGAAAACTCAAAAATCAAGAAGAGTTAAAAAAGGTTTTCCCCTTTCATATTGGGGTGGCCATTTGGCCTAAAGCTTTACATGCAATTTTGTTGTTCTATCCCCCATTTTCTTAGTCCTGTACTTAGTTTATTACCAATGTCTTTGAGGGTCATGCTACATACAATAAGTACTTAGCAAAAGCTCAAATGGTGTTGCATTACCCATCAAGAATGTGGTGTAAAAAGTGAAACAAAGGTTTGAAGGTGGAAAGCATCCTTGAATAGGCTTGGCAAGGCCGGAGGAAAGTCATGAATGATCAAGTAAAAGTTTTCATTAGCTACTTGCCTCAATGTGGCATGTCTGCGAGTGCATGTGACAATGAGGAGATTGTTCATGATGGACTTGTGTTATTTAAGCAACTATCCTAATGTCCTATGTCATGAATGTAGTGGCAACTCATTGTCATCACCAAATGTTGTCGTGATCATCTAGTTGTGTTGTCGGTAGGCCAGTTCCTAGGGACATGTGGTCACTGCATAATGTTCGTATTAGCTACTTGCCTCAATGTGGCATGTCCACGAGTGCATGTGACAATGAGGAGATTGTTCATGATGGACTTGTGCTATTTAACCAACTATCCTAATGTCCTATGTCACGAATGTAGTGGCAACTCATCGTCATCACCAAATGTTCTCATGATCATCTAGTTGTGTTGTCGGTAGGCCAATTTCTAGGGACATGTAGTCACTGCATAATGTTCATATAATGGTAGGTGGTCTCTAGTTGATTCAATATTGACAATAGAAAGTTGGCATTGAATGCGACAAGGACATGGGAATGGTTGAGCTTCGTAAGATGATATAGATGGCAAAAAACATAGTTATCAATGTAGAAGAATAGAAATGGTGACAAGAAGCATAATGAAAATTGAATTGATTTAGTAATAGGTACAAAAGAGCATAATGGTGCCTATAAAGGCAAGCAATCCATAATAATTAGGATCATGGCTTTAATAATGACATTCAAGAAGGATTGGTGCTCTAGTATGATGTTACGATGGGAAGCACTTAACATCAAGTTGATAAACTCTCTCTATATTTTTCCTTCCTTTCCTTTGCATTCCTCATCTCTTATATAGAGGAGGTTAAGAGTTGGCAACCATATTGCTCCACATCATTCACATGTGCTATAGTAAAGTTTTGTGAGCTGCTTTGTAATACCTTCTTACACATCGTTAAGTACTAAAATTTTTACTATCCTTATCATCCTTAATACTTAATAAAATGCTTGATAGTCTAATACTCAACAACCCCTTTATAAGTATAGGTGGCCAAGTCATACCTATAACCAACACTCCTTGCATGTGGATGGCATATTGATAGCCCCTCTTAGGACACTTTTTGCATGTGGATGAGATATTGATAGAACTTGGGGTCTAGATCTAGCATTTTTTTGCATGACCTAGCATAGGAATCTTTGTACTTGCCTACGAGGTTGATTATGTCTTTATGCAATATGGAGCAATCTATATGAGGTTTTGATCCTCTATTGTTCCCATGTTGACCTCTTCCAATATCATGGATTGGGCAGATTGATACAAATTGATACAATTGTCATACTCTTTCTTTTGTGAGCTCATCAAGGACATGGATTTTATGTTGGGTGTGTTGTCTTAGATGGAGAGTCTAATGGTTTGGTTAAGCTATCATTGGGTGATCTCAACATTATTGCATTGCGACTTCTAAAGTAGAGATTTCAAATAATTGTATGATTTCTAGGTGATGGCCCAAATACATAAGAGTGGACAATGGTGGAGCCAAATAAGAGTCTCTACTATCTAGTTTGTAGAGACCTTCACCTTCATCTTATGGTAGGGGAAAAAAAGAGGGGGTTGGAATTAGAATCTTCCAATTGTTCTCTATAGTTTAGATAACTATGGGGAGGCTACTTTACTCAACTAAATTGAGCTGAACAATACAATATCACCAAATTACTTTATCATACACAAAGAGAATTGAGAGAGAAGGCACAATGGGGTTTCCAACAATGCTTAAAATGAAAAATAATCTTACTTTTCTATCTTGTTCATAAAGTTGTTTTTTTTTTGTACTTAACTTTGCTTAGACCACAACCGGTGGATGAGTGTTGCACCAATTGATCCCTTAATAATGATGATCGATGGAAATATCAAGAGCTAACTTTACTATTTCCCAAAATGCCCTTTCTTGTACTAGACATGTGCTTTCTATCTTCTATTAATGGATTTTCCTTAGATACTTATTGGACTTAATCTTCACCTGCTTCCCCTTGAACTACTAACATGCCATGGAGATTACATGAAGAGTTGCCAAAGAATCTTGGTTACATGGAAGTGGATTAAATTTTGGGGGCATCTTCTCAAGTCCACACACCAAGACAATGTGCTTTTCATTTTAATGACAACCGAGCAAAGCCATTGGGCATTATTATACAACATATTCACAATTAGAGTTGTTGATGTTGGGTCACGGCTCACATATTGTGGAAGTTCGGGTAGGACCATCTTAAGCTCTAACCCCAACTTTTGACTATTCATTCAATGGATGACTGGAGTCAAAACATTTCAACGATGTAAGACACTCTCACGCAGATTCATGTGCATGTACAAAAAGAAAAAAGGTCCAAAATAATGTCAATTTTGATTCTATCATGATTGTCCATTCGCTCTCCTTTTCAATATCTAAATGTGAATGTGTATGGCGCACTCACGCATTTAATTATTATTCGAGGATGACAATGAGTTGAGTTTTACATAAGAAAACCAACGTTTTTTTCTATAACTTACTATTGTTATAACGTCTAACATTATGAGATTGTAAACAATGCATCTCGGTTGCATATATTTGCGAGTGTTCTATTTAGTTACATAAATTGACATTTATGTTTTAGGGGTATATTTCATAGCAAATACTACATTTTTGTATATAAATCTCCTTAATTGTTTTAGGGGTATCATGGACATTCTTAAGAGTATTTCAAGAAATGATGGATAAAACCTCAAAGTAGCTTATACTCCCATGAGAAGTATTTCAAGAAACAAAAACACTAGTATTTATATCTTTGAAAAGAATAACTTCATGAAATGAAAAGCATATTAAAATCAAAGCCATTATTAAAATCATCTAATTTTTTTAATTACATCCAATTCAACCATAAGTTTTTTTAATTTAATTGTTTTACTTTATTTGATTTACCAATGGTAGTATCGATATCTTAAAAACAACCACGGGGTACATACGATATTAGGCCACTTACAATATGTATGTATTGTTTGTATTACTATTTTACTTTTTGTATCGAGGGTAGTAGTGATCTTTCGGAAAGTAACTTGGGTATAGATTATATCAAGCCATCTACAATGTCTATTCTACGCATTGCCCCTTAGCCTTTTGTATTCCAGGCAGGATTCATATTTTATTTTATTTTATTTCCAAAAAAAAACTACTTCCATTAGTTAAGGCAATGTACATAGGATAATATACAACTCATATCTTACATGCCAACTTGCATGTCGAAAAGAAAACAACATGTGTAAATGAAACAACAAAAAAAACTCCAAAACATCACATCATTCGATGAGCATAGCATTAGTCGACCGCATACCCTCCACGTGAGCCTCATACAACCTGAATTTAGCATAGACATTCTCCACTCTCTTCTCATGGCAACACCCATCTATATGTTAGGTACACTCGGAGGGAACAACCATCGTGGTGGTTTATTCCACTTCGCTTTGCCATCCACCATTTGTAGCATCGGAGAACCGCCCCATTTTAGAAGGAACCGAGCTTCTAGCTTCTTCACTTGCGTCTGAGGGCGCTTGAAGGCTTTCAAACTCTCCTTGTAACGTGGAAATAAGATTAAACGAGATCATCATTAAACTCTCAGCCGATAGGGTTCACTTACCTAAGAAAATATAGGATTCATATTTTTGTGAAAATATAGAGGGGTACAGATTATATTAGGCTATATACAAGGTGTATCCTCATATTATCCTTTTACCTTTTGTACCAAGGGTATCAGTGATATATTGTTGTTCTATACTGTTTATATTTTTGTATTACCCTTTTATTTTCTTTTTACCAAGGGTAGAATTTGTATTTAAGATGCCATGTGCTATACATGATATTAGGACACATAAATGTATAATTTTTTTTTCCAAAACAACACTACTTCGCATTAGTGTTAGCAAATAGAATACAACAGAGTTTACTCGAATCCACAATGGGATCAACATATACAACTTGGAGGAACAACTCCCAAACTATCAAATAAAAACAGCCAAAACTCACCCGACCATTGTACCAAGCCTAGCATTGTATATTTCTAGAAAATACCTAGGGTATGGTAGATATCATACCATATAAAATGCGTTTTTTCTAGATTTAGGCGTCCAATGTTACAAACATTCATTGTGTATACATGAAGGAAAATTATTAGATTTTTGTAGTATTAAACATGGATAAAACAAAAGATATACTCTGAGATAGTCATATGTTAAATAAAAAAACAAATGAGTCAATTGAACACATCAATGTGTGTCTGTGCGTGGCTGTGGGTGTCCTTTTTCCTCAGAAAATGGTTTTCCACAACAAAATGGTATGATTCATATTGTCGTTAGTGCTTCATTCAATAGTGAATATATATATATATATATATATATATATATATAATCAGTGTCTACGAGTCTAAATAAATTACAATTACTTGTTTGGAGTCTAAAAGGCATGATTGAGTTCATGTAAAGAATATACCAACCAAGAGATTATATGAAATGAAAAAAAATGAATACTAAGTTAGGAGATCAAAGTTGTATGACAATTATGATCACGAGGAGTTAGAAACAAACTTTCCCATGAGTTGGTCGATAATATCATTAAGTAGATAAACAAGGCGAAATTTTCGCATGGCTTGCCTCTTAGCTCAATTGGTGTCTCCAAAAGGGGTAAAAAAATCATTAGCTTAACATATTCCTTTATTTGACTATGCAGTTGTGCTTGAGAGGAATGAAAAGAAATTAACAATAAAGTCAAGTAATTGAGAAAGGAGACAAATCATTCTAGGAAGGAGATATAGATAACTTGGAAGATAAAACCGACAAATATTAAAAACCATTAGTAAAGCAGAGGTTTCTAATGAGATTGTGTGTGTGTGTGAGAGAGAGAGAGAGAGAGAGAGAGAGAGAGAGAGAGAAAGAATGGAGTATGGCCACCCACTAATGACACTTCATGGGTAGTGGAACATGTTGAATTGCCAATAGGCAAGACGAACACTCCACTGAGGAAAGAATTTCCACTTGCTCCAATAAAGAAAATTGCCACATTAGTACTCCCTTCAACTTTCATAGATTTGCTTTCACTCCATGTCTACCATCGAATACAAAAGCGTTGCACATGTTCCAATTATGACGCAATCCCCAATATCTCAGAAATAGGAAAACAATCTCAATCTCAAATTTTGGGTCAACTTGTGTAAATTGTGCAAACAGCCATGTCTAGGTGTCAAATAACACCGTGATAAATTTTGTCAAATTTGAGAAATGTAACTCAAAATCTGACAAGCAATCGGACATTGTATAAATCGATGAGTACTATCTTCCATTTGAACAATGCAAAAGAAACAATACCCATTGCTAGTCCACGACGCTTTAGAGCTAATCCCAAAGGCAATCGTCCAATCAAAACTCTCCAAATGAAGACCTTTGCTACAAGTGGCAATTTAGAATGCTAACTACGTTGTAGGATCTGCCACCACCCATGATCAGATTTGTGTATTTTCCATTCTTCTTCGGCCTTAGATGATACATCCAAGGAACTCAATAGAGTAATGATACAAAAGATTAGTAGTATTTTTCACACATTATTAATATAATTGTGTGTTTTCTCCAAGAGAGAGAGAGAGAGAGAGAGAGAGAGAGAGAGAGAGAGAGTTTTTGTGTAATGATATATAATGTCCTCTACCATAGTGGTATGTGCTTAATGGATAAATAAATCCATTATAAAACATGATCAATAGAATGAACACTCACCATTGAGCTAGATCTTGAACTTATAAAGTTAATCTGAATTGTTCTAAAGTCCGACTTTTTAACGATGGATTATGTAAACCATGATGGATAAATAAACTTCAGCTATGTTTACAAAACCAATCTTTATACCTTTAGGATGTATTAAAGTATTCATTAATCACATTACAATAGCAAATATTCCTCATGGATTCTTTTCTAAACATTTGCCACACGTGACAATCATTTTTTCCAAGGAGATATCTAGGGAATATATATTTCCTTCCCAAGAAATGTGAGAGAGAGAGAGAGAGAGAGAGAGAGAGAGAGAGAGAGAGAGAGATGAAATGAGAACGAATGAGTCAATAAATTCTTAGCATTACTCTATGGAAATCTGAAAAATAAAGGAAAATAGAACTCTCATGTTCTTAGCATTAGAAAACAACAAGAAATCACTAAGGCTCCCCTATTGGTAGGTCGAGAAAAAACTATTGCAAATGAATTTGATAATGAGAATGTCGAGGATCTAAAACATGAAATTCATTAGGATAACTATATTATGAGAATATACGCATAGCAATAGTTGAATAACTATGAAGTTTAAGTGTCTATAATGTTCAAGATTGGAAATCTATGGTTGGATACTCTGAACCTCGACCTTAGCATTACAGTTTATTTATTAACACAATTCAATTGTTACCATCTCAATGAATCATGCCTATATAAAGAAATAATATTTGTCATTAACAAAATATGATAGATGGCATGCTATATAAGCTACCCCCAATGGCAATATTCACAAGGAGTATAGTAACAAGAGAGTGAGACAGAGTCGTGAGTGAGTGATTGAGTGAGTGACAAGTGTGTAGAATGGGGCTTGTAAGAGCACATGTAGTGTGTGTGGTGGTTGCCATGTGTATGTTATTATACGTTGTTAATGGTGATCATGTTATTAAAGGTTAGTACTATGATAGCGAAGAAATACTTTTGACTTAAAGAACAAATAATACCATGAGTTTTAAGCCAATATTGTCCTCCTTTTTGCTCACTAGCCATGTTGTGCATGTGTTGCAGAAGCTTCAATGAAGAAGATAAGTTCACGCTTCCTCCTTGATGTCCGCTCTTTAGAATTCATGGTAAATCCAAGTTAATCATAGCAATTCATATCTCCTCCATTGGATTACCTTTAAATATACTTGAGGCAGCTCGATCGTTATTCAAATTTATGACATATATCTCCTATTAATATGCCACTCCTTTTGAAAAAGTAAGACGATTAAGTTCTAAATCGAATATATATCTTCATCAGTCTTCGTAAACAATACCATGAAGCTAAATATATGATATTGAAGTAAAGTTTGTTTTGTAAAACAAATATTCATGTCCATATATATACTTGCATATATGAATCACTTCAACTATTTGAGGATGGAATTGCTTCTCTATGATATGAAAACTCATGAGAGTGCTCTTTGCTAAAACATTGTGATGATTTTGCAATAACAGTTTACCATTTATTGCAAAACAATTTGATTGTAATTGATCTTGTCTAGGAAGGAAAAAATGATGTGGTGGATAAAGGAGATACATCGTTTCCGGAACATGTGCATTTCCATCTTGATTATCAAGGTATAAGGACACATTCTCCAAACAATCCACAGGATCAAATTGTAAAGCATGTGTCAACATGTGATCCTTAATTGAGAAGGAAAATTTGTGTATTTTATCCAAACTATCATGATTTCAAAAATCTCATTAGATGGACGCATAAACCAAATAATATGAGCATGGACTTAAATGTGTCTTGAAAACTTAACATAAACCAAAAAGGGTTTTGTGTATTATGTTTAATCATAACCTTGTGTGGTTGAAGGTTGCAAATATGGGTACAAAAAGTATATGGTGCAACATTGTATATAATTTTTGAGTGAATTTAAGATATTTTTCTGCATGTTTCTAACAGAACATCTTCACACATATGACCATGTCCATGTACACATTCAATTGAAGTTTTTGTAATTTCACATGTGATAAATGTTCATGGCATGAAAACTATGTCATGATCAATACATGATACATGGGTTTGCATTACAACAACAAGAATACAAGTATGGTTTTTCGTGTTAAAGTTCACATTTTTACCAATGCAATAATTACCTTAGGCAATTACTAGAAAGAGATCAATGTCACCAAGTTAACCTAGTTGTGTGAGAAAAATAAGTTGTCACAACTTTGATAACTTGGAAAGTTTAGGTACTAATCAAGAAGTCATCTTATTAGTAAGCTTGTGTCACATTCAAGAACGAAGCCAATGGTATTACCTTTTACTACCCATGTAATTAATCCAACCACAAATATTACACTTCTCTTTTGCTTGTTAATAAACATTGTAAAAAAGGGGGGGCATATTAGAGTGTGAACAACGATTGGAATGTCATGGATTGTATCCAAATCAATAATGAATATTTGATGGATAGCACATTTTGTTCGTGTGCAACAATATGAACCTATCTATACCATGAAAAAAGAACTACGAAAAACATATGAAATGTGGCTATTACTACAAGAGATGTTACATACTTTGTTCCCAAGACATAGTTCATGTGAAACAAATTGTTCATAGATTCACCAAATTGAGAACATTTAAGAAACTATAAAACCACTTCTAAAATATTGCAATACAACACTTTCCCCAAACAATTGGCCAAATAAATTATTATGAATATTAAAGTAACAAGACATTGCATGTTAACACACAATGTGCAAGCACTGACCCTATAAATACATCATAAACTAGAATCCATACGTCCTTATCAATATGTTAAAAAAGTTATTGATATCGATAAGGTCATGTATTGAAAATCTTATTATCTTAGTGCTAAAGTGTGTTTTATTTATCACCTTGATGTTTTGATTAACTCTCAAACAATGGGGATTGTGTTCCATGACAAAATTAACCTTAATATTTTTAGTTTGAGATGATGTACACTTGTCATTTGATCTTAAGAATGACATTGCTTATCATACTTAACCAAGAGTTCGAAATGCCAATGCTAACAATATCAGAGACAACAACGTGTCATTCAAGGGTTTTTAGAATGGGGAGGTGAAATTCAATTATATAAATCATACAGAACATAACATCCCCCGTATCCCCCACCTAAATGTCACTAAGAATACAAGTAATATTTTAGAATTGCATAATTCCTAAGTAACTTCGATATGGATCACAATAAGACATAGTAAATCACATGGATTAAATCCCATTTAATAGCCTTTAATCATCAAGGGCTCCACAAGCCATAGTGTTGTTTGTCATCAAGAGCCCATGATAACATATGTCAAACACACAATCATATGATGAGGTGCCTTGGAATATATTCTATTTACATTATTATAACACAACCTACATGGGGCTATAGTAAAAAAAACACATCCCTCAAGCCTTTGAAGTTTGACATTCATTTACAAACCTTAGGCAAAGCAGAAATGAGTTTAATAATAATGAATAACATCTGTAAAATTAACGAATATTCAGTACACATTATGAAATGTGGCCACATGGTCACTCATAGTTTTGGTGCACCAAATGCCAACACCTTTTCCAAAGGACTCTTGAGCAATTCATCTAGAGTCATGCCAATTAGTTGAAGCACTCACATCAAGCACTTGGCCCCTCGTAGTCACTAGAGGCTTGCGCAAGTGAAGTATATAAATACCAACAAAGAGTGCACAAGAAAGAAGAAAAAAGTGAATTGGTTTGAAGACGATGGAGTTTTTAAGATAGAGTGAGGACCAATTGTGAAGGCTTATGGCTTGATGTAATAAATATCAAAGAAACTAATGTATTATTAGAAAATCGAAGAAACTACTATGGATACTCTAGTGAAAATAGAATAGTAGAACATCTTTAAAGGCTTGAACAAGCAAAATATATTATTAGTGTACAAAATATTGCAATCACTAGAGGCTTGAACAAGCAAAATATATAAAGACCAATGAAGAATGCACAAGAGAGAAGAAAAAAGAGGGTATAATGCATAATAGAATTTGCTCTAAGAAGATGGAGTGCTTAAGAGAGATTGTGGACTAATTGTGAAGCCTTGTGGCTTGATGTAATAAATATCATTGTTGAATATTGTAGAAAATAGAAGAAACATCTAACTATGTGGCAATGTGGCAACCTTAGCTCTCCTAATTGTTTGTGTTGCGTGCCCAAACACAACAGAATCAATCCAACACGCTTTGTGGGATTGCCCAGAGACCCACCAAATATGGGGGGTTGGTAGCTTATTGCAATTTTGCTAGGTGCAAGGCACAATCAAGTGGGGAAATGTATGTTGGTTATCATGGCAGACCCCAATTGACAGACCTACGAACATCAGGAGGGGATGACTTTAGTGATAACAACACAAGGGTTTTTTTTCCCACTGTCGGCAATATCCACACAACTCCTATAAATGCCAAATCTCAAGTTCTGTTGGAATTGGTCAACCCAATAATTATTTGGATTCTATGGAAACAACGATGTAGACGGGCCCTTCTCCAACCAAACCTCACATCTAGTAACGTTAATGCAAGTGATATGGAGTGAAGTTGTAGCCACTCTAAAGAGCCAATATGATACAATCTCAATGGTGGATCCGATGGAGTTGAAAGACAACGACTACCCTTCATCCAACAATGGTCATCCTCTCCCTTTCTTGAGTCAATGAGCATCCACATAATATGGAACTATCACCTCCCTACAAGGATTTGTATATAACACTCTCATTTGTAAAATTTTATAACTAATGGAATAAGTATTTTTGTACAATATTGTTGGTAGAACATCAAAACGCTATTACAACATAAGGTTAAATATAATGAGAACTCTAACACATGGGCTCCTAAGAGAGCCGATACAAATACAACGTAAAGTAGGAGTAACATTAGAATGCAATCTAAGGTTCATTTATAGCAATAGCCAATAGGTTTCCAAACCCATCGACGTCGATGTGTGGCATGTGTGAATGAAGGAAAGTGACATCAATGGATATGCCTAGCAAAGTGAAACATGGATAAATTAGATTGATTGATCTACATGGGTGTAGTGAGGAATGGTCGTTGTAATGTTGCAAGGCAAAAGATAAATGGCCCCAATCATTAGACAAAACTTAAGAGTCTATTGTTATAATTAAGTAGGATACAAATAAAGCGGAAGTGGATGTTGTAAGGATGAAGACCCTCATGTTAGGGGCACAACCTTACGAACCAATTCTATAGCTATTTTTAATGGGTTAAGGATAGGAGAGTCGGGAAACTAGTTAGCCTAGGAACAATATGACATGTGGAACACAAAGTGGCGGGGAAGCCTCAAGTGTTGAGCTATATAAAGGCAATTAGTTACATATTTCATTATAGTGTCATGAGACACTACTATGACTCTATTGATGACGGTAAGCTCTCTTTTTTGGATCACTTATTTTGATAACCAAGGTATATTAACATAAGGTAATATTGATAATATTTTTATATGTTTGTCTCATGTTATTCGCTCAAGAGTGATGGTGGGGTTAAGTGCCCTCAATTAATTAAAATTAGCTATAGATTTGGTCTATAAGGTTATGCCTATAATACCTAGTAAGCATCGGATGGATTCTGTGCAGTGGAAGAACTGTGTGTGTGTGTGTGTGGAGAGAGAGAGAGAGAGAGAGAGAGAGAGAGAGAGAGAGAGAGAGAGAGAGAATTGTATTAACAAGGAAAACAAGAATAGCCAACACTTACAAAGAGAAGGAGAAGGTGCTTATGTGGTCACCTTCTGTCTAAGTTCTCTTACTAGTACCGCCTCTTGGGAAAGAGGTCATGTATTAACTACCTAAAGAATATGTGTCATACAAGTTAATGTTCTATGACATTCTAGTTACTATACAAGGAGGTGGGGCGTTCACACAATTGAGTATCCTAAAGTAAGTTGAGTTTGATTCTCAACAATACCTCCTCATACCAATAGATGTGTAGGTTTTGACGGAAACTCAAGGCTCACAAATGCGCAATGCTCGGCCACAACCGAGCTTAGAATGATACACAGAAAAACGGGAAATAAAACACGACACAAAGAAGAGGAAAATACACAGGAGGTTTACGTGGAAAACCCCAAACTAGGGGAAAAACCATGGCAGCCCACAGGCTGCAAACTGTCACTATATAAGAATGTACAAAACAGTGAGTTCACGGAGGCAACGACCTCGGACTCACGATCTTCGCCATAGGCGGCGGTTACAACAGAGGCAACGACCTCGTTCTCTCTGTCTCTCTACACCTGTACACTGTTACACACTCTCTCTTCTTGCACCAACAAGAAAATAACCACAACTAAAAGTTTGCCCTAAGTCATATTTATACTAATATGACTTTTCGGCTATTTACAAATATAGCCTCGATGGACTCTCAGAAACATATTTACAAATATGTCTCTTCATCTGGTTCATACCGGGTCTGCACCATCCGGCTCTCCGTAGCCGGGTCCACCTCATACGGTTTCGGCCTCGATCGAGTTTGTTCATCGGCATTGTTCTTCTCCCTTCCCATCCGGAGGGACCTGTCTCCCAACAAACTCCCCCTTCACTCCGGCATGGGGTGTCTTACCAGTTCGATTCTCTTCCGGCATGCATCCAGCTTGTCGGGTATCAACACTTTGGTCAACATATCTGACCCGTTCTCGGCTGTGTGGATCTTCATTAGCGCGAACTCCTGGTCATCTACTCTTTCCCGGATCCAGTGATATCTTCGCTGGATATGCTTCGTCCGAGAATGGTAGGCCGCATTCTTAGCAAGGTGGATGGCACTTTGACTGTCGCAATAGAGTCGGTATTCCTCTTGCCGGATACCGAGCTCTCCGATGAAGTCCTTCATCCATAATATTTCCTTGCCGGCTTCCACAGCTGCCATGTACTCCGCCTCCGTGGTTGACAATGCAACCGTCTTCTGCAGCCTCGACTGCCACGAAACAGCTCCCCCTGCATATGTCATTACATACCCGGATGTAGACCGGCTGGTATCCACATCAGCCGACATATCCGAATCGGTGAAACCGTCCAGTTGAGGTTTTCCAGAGCCGAATCGGAGACACATATTTGAAGTGCCCTTCAAATACCGGAGTATCCATTTGACCGCGTTCCAGTGCTCCTTGCCGGGATTACTCATGAACCGGCTCACCACTCCGACTGCGTATCCTATATCCGGTCGAGTACAAACCATTGCGTACACGGCAGAGGCATATGGAATCTTCATCATATCTGCCTTCTCTGCTTTCGTCTTCGGGCTTTGCTTGCCGGATAGCCTGCAGTTTGCCGGAAGTGTCGATCCGACCGGTTTCGCTTCTGACATGTTGAACCGGTGAAGCACCTTTGTCACATACTTCTCCTGTGACAGCCATAATTGCTTCGCTGACCGGTTCCGGATGATGTGCATCCCCAACATCTGTCTTGCCGGACCCAAGTCTTTCATTGAGAAGGTTCGGTTGAGAGCCTTCTTCAGCATCCATATTTTGACTTGGTCATGTCCGACGATCAACATGTCATCCACGTACAGAAGGAGTATTAGGAAGTCGCCTCCTTCGAACTTCTTCACAAACACACAGTGATCGGCTTGTGTCTTGTGGTACCCTTGATTGGTCATGAAGGAGTCGAAATTCTGGTACCATTGCCGGGGGGCCTGCTTCAACCCGTAGAGACTCTTCTTCAACCGGCATACCAGGTGCTCCTTCCCTTTCTCCACAAATCCATCCGGTTGCTGCATGTAGATCTCCTCTTCGAGGTCACCGTGAAGAAATGCCGTCTTCACGTCGAGTTGCTCTACCTCAAGGTTCATGCTTGCCGCTATACTCAGCACCGTCCGGATGGAGGTCATCTTTACTACCGGGCCAAATATCTCGTCGAAGTCCACGCCCTTCTTCTGCTGGAACCCCTTCACCACGATCCTGGCTTTGTATCTCGGGGGTTTGCCGGCATCTCCCGGTTTCAACTTGTACACCCACTTGTTTCGGAGTGCCCGCTTTCCTTTCGGCAGCTCCACCAATTCGTACGTATGGTTCTCATGCAGGGAATCCATCTCGTCCTGCATGACACTTAACCATTTTCGGCTGTGGGTGTCATCCACCGCTTCTTTGAAGCTTTCCGGCTCCCCCTCATCGGTCAGTAGAACATGCTCTGCATCCGGAAATCTCCGAGGGGCCCTTCTCTCTCTGAGAGGATATCTCCGTCTTTGGGCTTCGGTAGCTGGCTCCTCCATTTGCTCTTCATCCGAATCCGATTCGGGGTCTTGGCCGGTTCCGGTCTCAGCTTCCTCTACTTCTTCTTTTGCCGGTTCGGTATCCTCACCGTAACCGGCTGGTTCCTCGAGTGCTAACCGGTCTCTTGCTGTTGGGTCTGCTCATCGTAGAGTCTATCCTTACCGGTCGACTCGGAGTTCATTATCTTCTTCTCCGACTCCCAGTCGGCGAGCGTCTTGTTCTCCATGAAGATAATATCTCGACTCCGGAATACCTTCTTGTCGACCAGGTCCCACACTTGGTAGCCGAACTCATCGTCACCGTAACCGAGGAATATGCATGGCCGGGTCTTTGGATCTAACTTTCCTCTCCGGTCCTTTGCTACATACACGTACACGAGACACCCGAACACCTTCAGATGCCGGTAGGACACGTCCTTACCGGTCCACACTCTCTATGGCGTGTCTCCGTCCAAGGGTACTGAGGGTGATCTATTTATCACGTATGTCGCCGTCGACAATGCCTCAGCCCAAAACTTCTTGGGTAGTTTTGCATGCGCTAACATACTCCGGACCCTCTCCATTATGGTCCGGTTCATCCTCTCGGGCAGCCCGTTTAGTTCTGGTGTCTTCGGCACGGTAAATTCGAGCCGGATTCCCTTCGAGCGGCAGTACTCCTCGAACTACCCCTGGTATTCTCCTCCGTTGTCTGCTCGAACCGCCTTCAGCTTTCGGCCGGTTTCTCTTTCCACTCTCGCGTGGAGCTCTTTGAAGATGGATAACACCTGATCCTTCGTCTTCAGCGGTGTGGCCCACAGCTTCCTGCTGTGGTCATCTATGAACGTCACGAAGTACTGCGCTCCGGCATGTGACTTCGTGTCTACTTGACACACATCCGTATGCACCAACTCCAGTGGTGCATTACGTCTCATCGGTGGGCTTGGTCGGAAGGAGGTTTGGTTCTGCTTACCGGCCAGACAATCAGTGCACTTCTCTAAGTGCACGTTCTTCACTGGAATGAGGTTGTCGTTTGCAAGCCTCTTCATCCCCTTCACGCTCATATGACACAGCCTCTTGTGCCACAGCTCACCGGCAGTGTCAGATGCCACGTTCAGTTCTTCTGGGCATAGCCGGGCATTCATCAAGTACAGTGTGTTTACCTTCCGGGCCCGAGCCACAATCAGGCTCCCTTTGCTGAACTTCATGTCGCCGTTCCGGATGCTACCTGTGTAACCCTCATCATCTAGCCGACCGGCTGATATCAGGTTCAGTCGAACCTCCGGAATGTGTCAGACATCCTTCAACAACAACTTGCACCCGGTTGGTGTTGACAGCCACACATCTCCTATGCCGACAATTCGGCATGTACCTTCATTCCCCATCCGGACACAGCCGTGGTCACCGGCTGAGTAGGATGAGAAGCATTTCCGGTTCGGGGTAAGGTGAAACGATGCTCCGGAGTCTACCACCCAGGTCATCTCGTCGCCGGCAAGGTTTATCTCACACTCCTCGGTGATGAGCATCAATTCTTCTTCACTTGCCGCAATTGCCGTCGTTCCCTTCCGGTCCGGCCCCCTCCAGTCTTTACCGTTCCAGTCCGGGGTTTGCTTCGAATCAGTACCGTCGGTCTCCTTATCTTTTCGGAAATGCTGACAGTTCTTTTGGAAGTGTCCCGGCTTGCCGCAATAGAAGCAAGTAGGCCTCCCCCTTGACTTTGACCGTGTCCCCGACTTTTCCCGGTTCTGGGGACTACGGTTTCTTTGTCTTCCGCGTTCCGATTCGGTAAGGAGCGCTTTGGAGTCAGAGCTCGTATCTTTATCTTTCCGACGCACCTCCTCATCTAGCAAGCTCGATTTTACTCTTGCTAGGGATAACCGCTTTCCTTCCGGCCTGGCGTTGCCCAAAGTGACAACCAACGTCTCCCAGCTATCTGGGAGGGAACCGAGCAGGAGTAGCGCTAGTACCTCGTCGGCGAGAGGTACTTCCAATGATGTTGCCTGGTGTATCAGCCCCTGGAAGGCATTTATGTGCTCCGCCATGCTAGAGCCATCTTGGTACTAGAGTCTTACTAGCTTCCGGAATACCGACACGTGATTAACAACATTTTTGTTTTGAAACATTATGCCGATCTTCTCCTAGAGCTCATGAGCCTTGTTCTCCTCATTGAAGTTGTTGTACAGGCTCATGTCGATGAAGCACCGTATGTACGCCGTTGTCTTCATGTGCATCACCTCCCATATCGCGGCGTCGATTTTGTCCGGTCTCTTGTCCCCGAACTGAACCGGCAGCCAGAGGTCTTTAACAACGAGCATGTCCCTCATCTTCGACTTCCACACTGAATAGTTGGAGCCGGTGAGCTTGAACATGCCGCCAAATGATTCGTCCATATTTCTGTGTCGTTTTGCTCTGATACCACTTGACGGAAACTCAAGGCTCACAAATGCGCAACGCTCGGCCACAACCGAGCTTAGAATGATACACAGAAAAACGAGAAATAAAACACGACACAAAGAAGAGGAAAATACACAGGAGGTTTACGTGGAAAACCCCAAACTAGGGGAAAAACCACGGCAGCCCACAGGCTGCAAACTGTCACTATGTAAGAATGTACAAAACAGTGAGTTCACGGAGGCAACGACCTCAGACTCACGATCTTCACCACAGGTGGCGGTTACAACAGAGGCAACGACCTCGTTCTCTCTGTCTCTCTACACCTGTACACTGTTACACGCTCTCTCTTCTTGCACCAACAAGAAAATAACCACAACTAAAAGTTTGCCCTAAGTCATATTTATACTAATATGACTTTTCGGCTATTTACAAATATAGCCTCGATGGACTCTCAGAAACATATTTACAAATATGTCTCTTCATCTGGTTCATACCGGGTCTGCACCATCCGGCTCTCCGTAGCCGGGTCCACCTCATACGGTTTCGGCCTCGACCGAGTTTGTTCATCAGCATTGTTCTTCTCCCTTCCCATCCGGAGGGACCTGTCTCCCAATAGGTTTGGTGGGGTGGATGTTGTAATGCACGGCATTGTGAAGGAAGGAAATCATCGATTGGAATTTTGTCAAAATGATCACTAGAGGAAAATGTGAGAAGGAGATTAAAGCAACAATAAAACATACCGTAGGGAGAAAAAGGATGAGATCAAGTGTATATTAAATAAGGACACATTTTTATCCAACTAGAGAGCTCCAGAATGCAATATGAAGACTAAGGAAGCTCATTATCGGGCTCACAAATTTTATTCATGAAAAATATCCTTCATTGGTATTAAAATTAAAGTGGCCAAAGGCAATATACAAACTAGTCCAATATTACTTACGACCGTAGCCAATCTTTCTAGGTAAAGATATCGGGCTCACAAATTTTGCGAATCATATGCCAAGGATTTGTCAATAATCGCTCCTTTGGGAGCCAAATGCCCAAGCTTCGATGGTAGATAAAATCTTGGAGTGGTAAATCATGAGGATACGTGAGAGGCCTAAAAAGACTAAGCTGACAGTCAATCATAGTCACCTCCCTATGCCAAACCTCAAGGATATTGGCCCCTAACACTTTTACAAATTTATCTTTCTTTTTTTAAATCTTCTCACATTGTGTAAACAAGCTTTCCAAACTATGTAATCTTGATAATTCAGATCTTATTGCCGGATTATTCTCTCCCCAGAAGAGATGAAGACCTCTGCCCCATCAGGTTGACCAATTATTGCTTAATATTGACCTCTTAGAGTATCCAAAAGCATCAACCATGTCTCCTTGACTAACTCAACCACATTATGTTTGACTTTCTAAAATACATATTTACATCTTGCCTTCCACAATACCTTACTTGATCTTGTTTTATGAAATAAGCACCAAGGGAGAAATGAAACTATGAATTTCCTCAACCGTAGTCAAGTTGATTCCATCAACACCATGTGTAAGACATCTTGGAATGGCTCTCAGTGAGTGAAACTTTCGTTTCCTCACTTCTGTAAGCCTAATAGACCACTCATCAGTCACGAACCTGTGGAGGCTCTCATGTATTTATATGCGACACAATAAACACATGTCACTAAACTCGTTGCAAACCACATAGGTAATAACGTCGCACAATGAAAATATGAAAGCAATGTTGATTGTGAACATGTTTGCATGAGGTTTAGCTCACTAATGCCCCTTTTTGTTGTAGTGCTCATTGGCTGGCCCTTAATATCAAGAAAGTGCCCAACCATCATGGCCTCAAATTAATTGATTGTGTGGAGTTTGGACTTATCCACATGATAGGACACTAGTCATCATGTGAACTTGTCAACTAAAGCAATTATGTGGACTTGTCAACATGAATGTTCACTGATAGAGGTTCCTTTGTGAGAAGCACCTTGAGAACTCAATAAAATACCCATGGTCCATGAGCACTTATTTAGACAAGAGTTATCATGTGGACTTGTCAACACGAAGGTTCACCTAGAGATGTTCCTTCTTGAGAAGCACCATGAAAACTCAATAAAATACCCATGGGCCATGAACAATAATGAGGAAGCGTGTTCCATCAAATCAACAAGTTTTGAAGACCAACAAAAGGCATGAAAGAAACCATAATAATCCACCCATGAGAAGAATCCAATTGTGTGACGTGATTATATGATGCAACACAATGCGTTCATGATGAAGTGGCAATAGCCTATGAGCAAAAAGGTTTCCCCAAGATAGATCATGATCCTCTTTGGGTAAACTTGATGGACGAATATGAAGAACATACATATCTATGTGTTCTAGTCAACTCTTATGGTATTGCATGCATTCTCTTGTATGTTGGTGACCAAGTAATCATTGGAGAACACATGCTCAATATCAAGAAAGTGAAGTCTCTAAGTGCCATCAAAGCTCAAAATCAAGATGATGGAGCTCACTACTTCATTGGGCTTGCAGAATCTTGTTCTCCCAATGCCACTATATCTTGAACTTCTTGTTTGACTAACGTGGTGAATGATTGGCCGACCATAAACCCATTTGATAATAACTCGAGAATGAAAGCCAACTCTAGCTCTATTATATGTGATGCAAAGCAATATAGGAAAATAATCAGAAACCTTATCTACATAATGACCATTTTCCCAAACCTCGTGACATGATTGTCCTGCTTAGCCAATTCATGTAGCACCAAGTTACATGACAAGCACTTGGAATGTGTTCTCATGATGTGGTATTTGAGTTCAAAGGAGAAAAGTGCCAAAAAGTCAAGCTTAATTTAGGTCAAATTCTCTGTCAAAGTTTTCACTTGAAGAAAAGGCCAAGAAGAGAATTTAAATAACATGAAAGCATAGCTCTAGAGAAACATGGTCAAGAGTTGAATACTCAATTTTAAAGCCACAAGAAATAGGAAAAGTGATGATAATGAAGCATGTAGTAAATAAGAATACATCAACATACATTTTGTCAAAACCCAAGCACATAAACAAGGATAAGGACAAGTACAGGCTCAAAGGAAAAGTTGATATGCAATACTATTTTGATTTGTCACGAGGGCTCTTAAAAGTTATTAATGAGCGAGGACGCTCATTGTCAAGTTTGCTAGTTCTGTGATTTGAATGCCCAAGATTCAACGAAAATAAGAATCATGAGGGCATGTAGGTGGCCTACAGTGACCAAGATAACATTTTCATCAATCATAGACTTGTCATGTTCCTAAAACCCAAGGGTATATTCTCACAGTGTAAAACCATGTTAAATATTACAAAAAACAATAAGATGTGCAAACATATGTTTAACACACAATACACAAATGAGAAAATATAGACAAATATACTATTATCGAAGTGTTAACTCATAATTACAACATACAGTTTGATATTATGGGAGCTCTAGACTATGTGCTCCTAAGATAACATTCATAAATACATCTGAATGTGAGAAAAGAAAATTAACCTTAGAATGTACTATAAGGTTTGTTGAGTTATATCAATTTGTGAGACCCAACAATTAACTCGTCTACCATATGCAATGCACCTCCAATTACATAATTGCATGTGTGAGGGTAGCCAATGCGTGTTTTGTGGCGAATGCCCATGTTGTGGTGATTCCACCCAGAAGGTAATGAGCTACTCCCAGAACACGTCCCTGTATGATACTCAGAGCTCTGGGCTGAGTAACGGGAGCAACTTTCAATTTATCATGAGCCCAAACAATAGATTCAATCAGTTCTTGCCAGTGCTTCCTATTAAATTCTATCTTTTATAATAAGTATTCATATTTGATGATAGTGTGTTGATTGCAGAGGTTGGATACCAAGGTAGAACACTCACAGGGCATCCTACTCTTGATAACTCCATCCCTTCTAAGTTATGTAAAGAAAGAAAGATATATTAACGTCTTCTAAGACCAAAATTGGCCCATGAGACAATTGGTTTACAACAAAATCGGGTGTTTACCCAATCATCGAAAATAAAAATAAAAACAAAATAGAACTTAATCTAAAACAGTTCTAGCATTGTACATAATGTTGACGTGTTGTTCCGCTTTCGCGTAGGAAATAAAGTGGGACCACGGGGGCCCTGAACCGAGGAGTAAGAGAAAAAAGTAGGCGGGGTGGGAGAAGAGTGCACGAGTAGGGCTGGTTAGGCCCGCTTACAACCGACAACGCTTGCCGGCTGAATGAATCACTAATGCGTGTATCAACTGAACAAGATGCACGCTCACGTAAAGGGAGACTCATAGAAACACAAAGAGAGGGAAACAAGAGGTTCGATTCCAATATCAGTAAAGGTTATAGTGTTTGCGAGATTACAACCGGATAGTCGGCGACAGACCAAACCCAGACAATCACACCCATGCACACACAGTAGAGCCTCTACCGGAAGCACACGGGTTTTCCTCGAAGCAGAGGCAACTGACTTAGAAAACTTGCAGAAAACAACGATAGAGGAGGAGAGGGCTCGGTTCCCAGTCCGACAACACCTCGTCCTTGCGAAAAACACCCCCCCTCTTCAGCCTTCTCCCCTTCGTTTTATAGCCCGCCGGGGAGGGACCGTTACATCCTGTCACATCTCTTTTATTCTCTATCCCTTTGGATAGAGATCCGCTTCGATTTACTAACCTATTAATATATTCTTCCTAGGATATACACAGTACACCGGCCTATTCCGGGTTATGTAGAGAGTGTCGGTTTGAGTGCACACGCGTAAGTGCCGTTTCACGCGCCTAATTCCTTGATTCCACCTAAGGCCGGTTTTCTCCACGACATCCACCCCCACCAAACCGCGCATCCACCGGCATGCGCCAGAGAGGGACAAATGCTAGAGAAACCCAGCTCGTATTCACCAGTCGCTCTCCGGAACTTCACCCGCTCCGAACCGGTTGTCATCGTCGTCCTCGCTTCCCAGGTCCGGGTTGTCTTCATGCCGCTTCTTGAAGGCCCTGATCCTCTTCCTGGTTACTGGCACCGCTATCCGCGTCCTGTCGAGCTTCGCAAGATGGTAAGTACCCTAGTATGAACCATACGCACCATACGCGCATTCGCATTCGCGAATGGTTCAATCATTCGCGAAAGAATGATAAATACCATACTTTTGGATTAACTATTTATTATGAGGTAGATAAGCCTAAAAATGAAAAAAAAAACAAAAAAAAACATTAAAAAAATGGGAAAAATACAAAAAAAAAACACTAGAATGTTTGGATAACATTCGCATTCGTTTTCCAACGTAGGAAAACGAATGATATATTAGATGAACACGAATTTTATGTACTATGGTAAGTACCGTTGTCGTTTGCGCTCGTTATGGTGTAGGGCCCGAACCACCTCCTCACAAACTTCTGCGTCGCCTTGTGCTGGTTGTCGAGGCTGCTGTTGTATACCAGCACCCAATCGCCTTCCTCGATCTTCTTCGGTTATAGCCGATGCGTCTGGTCGAACCGGCCCTTGTTCTTTACCCTTTCCGCATACAGCTTTGCCCTCGCCCGCTCCACGTCCTCCGGTCTTCGTTCGAGTTGCTGAATCCGTGCCGCTAATAACTCTTCCCGACTCATCTCGTCTGTCCAGTCCACCATGGCCCATGAGGAGATTGTGTGTTCAATCGACATGATCGGCTTCTGCCCATACATCAGCTCCGCCGATATTAACCCGATTACCGAACTATGCGTAGTTCGGTCTGCCCATAACGCGTAAGGCAGAAGCCACGGCTAGTTCCCGACTTGTCCTCCGCATGGCCGCACCAACGCTTCTACTACCCGCGCTCTACCTTCCCGTTAGCCTCCGGGTTGTATGCCGTAGTGAGGGAAAGCTTAACCCCTAGTCGTCCAAACAACTCTTCTATTTCCTGCGCATCCAACTCTCCCCGGTCAGCCACGATCTTCCCTACACACCCATACCGGCATACCACCTCTTTGATCAGGAACCGACACACAATTGCAGTCGTCTTGTTCAACAATGCAAGACCCTCCACCTGGTTCATCAAGTCCTCTCGCGCAAGCACCAGGTACCACATTTGTCCTACCCCCATCGACATCGTCACTAAGTCCACCATCCACTTGAAGTGGATAGTCGACGGGTAGGTCGGGTGCATCTCGTCTCGATGTCGGATTGCGGAATGCATTTGGTAGCTCTTGCACATTGTTACGAACTGGTGCATGTCCTGGTACAACCCCATCCACCAATACTTCTCCTTCAGCTTCTCGAACGTGCCCCATGTCCCGCGATGTCCGGCCCAGGGACTCTCTTGGTACGCCGCTAGCAACCCCTTTCGCTCTGCCTTTCCTGCCACTACGTGGAGTGGGACGCTGCCTCGCTTCTTCGGGTGCCTCCATATGCTCTCGTCCCGCAAGAAGAAACGGTACGCCTTCTTCCGCATCCAGCTAGCCTCTTCCCTTGTCCATGCCACATTAAGCACCATTGTTTTCTGGAACTTGCCGATCTGGAGCTACTCCCCCTCGTTGAACTTGTTAAGCGCCGGAATGCTCCCTGCCCTTGTCATCACGTAAGCCGACTCGAAGAAGTCTACGCCGACTTCTTCGTCCTCCGAAACCATGCCGTCCTAGTCGTCGAACCGTGCTTTAGAAAGCATGGCGGCCATGGCTTTGTCTTTACCGGAGATGTGCAGTATTTCCAGGTTCAAAGACTTAATGTATGCGATCCACCTGAGCATTGCCAGGTCCGGAGTCGCTTATCCGGAAACCACACCAAGGATCGGTAGACAGTCTGTCTCAATTATCACCTCCGTCCCGATCAAGTAGTCTTTATCGGCCTTGACTGCCGAAACGATAGCCTAGAGTTCGCATTTAACTTAGGCGTATCCTTGTTGCCGTAAGGCCCGTACAAGTGCCTGACCACTAGGATCTCCGATTGCCCAAAAGCCGATTTCTCTCCGGAGAAGGTGAGCTGCGCATTCTCAAGTCTTTGAAGCACCTTCTCGCAATCGCCGATATGGTCCACTACGAATCTTCAGCATCCGTTCGGCCCAACCGATTCATCCTTCTCTTCCACCGGGCACCTTTTTATCGGGATGTCGTCCAAGAACGGCATGGTGATCCCCGGGATGGAATCCCTCAACACCTTATTCATTGCGTTCACCATGTGCGCCACCGAGTTGGTCCCTCCTTGCGGCAGGGTACACATCCGTACTAGCCCGAAAGGAGTCCACATCGTCGTAATATCCCTGCTCTCCACGGCTAGTTGAAACTGATTGTACCTCGAGTACAGATCACCGACTGAGTAAATCGACCTTCCGGTGAAGGCCTTCGTGAACTCGTCAAGGGTCGGTCCAATTCCTGCGTTCCGAATGGTCACTTTATTGACCGGTTGCAGGTCTTGAATGAAGCGCAATGTGTCGTTCATTCAAGACGATTCCGGTACTGAGAGCTGACATCCCGAAGTTGATGGAGCTGCTGAAGTAGAAGGTGGAGATGGGCATCCTCGAGCCGTCGAGTGCCCCGTATTCCAATCGGTGGTTTACCGTTCCACGCCTTCATAGCCCTCTCTAAAAATCCCCTCGGTTGTCGTCGCCGAGGGTCTCGCGGTTACGCTTGTTAACTGTTTCTGGGAAAACACCTTCGATGAGCCCACAGGCTATCGGTATCAAGGGATCATGTTACATGGAAGCATCTTCTCCATTGAGAAGACGATAGGAGAACGAGGAGCGTACACGGGCTACAACCCGTTAGGCATAAATGTAGCTCGACGAGTACGGGGAGAATACACAGATAACAGAATAGTAAGATCGAAACTTATATTAAATGATAAAGCTCATAGTGATTACAGTACACAGCTCTCGGCCGGACACAGTTCGTGGAGAGCTCAGTGCTACGATATTAATCTCGCTAAAAATGATCTAGATATTCCCCCCATTGAGGTATGCCGATCTCGGTTTATATAGTTTTCCTCTTTAGACAAAGCCGAGCCATCGGTTGATTGTGAGGGCTAAAAAACTCGACTATATCTAGTTCTACCTATTTCCTCACCTACTATTCTACCTACCAACGATTTTACATAATGTATTTATATTTCTGGCCTATGGACAACACCACTCATGGTTCGGTCGCACTGTCCGGAATTGGATGGAGTGTCGCCCATCTTGGCTTTTCACGCGTGCGTACGCCGAACTGTTATCCAACACCTTTGTCTCCATGCGTGCTGCCGTAATGTACGGTTCGCCGAGTATCACCGGGTGCGAGGACGTCTCCTGCACGAAGAAGTGCTGATCAATCTCGACATCGCCGATTTTCACACGCACATTCGGGCAAACCCCATGTAGCTCCTCTGTGGCACGTATCTTCCACTCGTGCTTGGTGTTGATCGACCGCTTCCCTTTCTTATAGAAGTCCATAGACATCAGGTTGATCTCCAACTCATGGTCGATCAACGACACTACCGGCTCCTAGACGTCCCTGACCCGAACGAGGGTTTCTGTAGTAGCCCTTGCCCAGTGCAACTTCGAATAGTGGCTCTCCGCCAACTCGTCTTCTAGGGCCATGTCCTCCAAGTGCGTCATTCGCACCTCCACCGGCCTCTCCGGCTCCGGCTCCGTCGAGAGCCGTTTACGCTTCACTAAGTCCATGATGGAATCGTGGAACTCCTTCTTGGCGATCCCAAGCACCTCCCTCAGTGACAACTCCACCTTGCTATCGAGAATCCACTCCTTGAGGACCTTCCGCAGGTCCATCGTCCTTTCGATTTCGGTGCCCAGCCGGTAGACGGTCAACCTTGCTTTGTCTGCCATGCCGGGATTGCCGGCTTCAATCCTCTTCAGCCTGAACCGGGTCTCGTACCGATTCGGGGCCGCGGTCCCACGGGCCTTCCTTGTCCTCTTATCATCCACAAGAACTTCGTAGTTCTGGCACGCGGCTTCTACGAAATTGGTCTTCTCCTCGACTGGGTCGTCCCATCCGGTAACCTCCTGGATCCGCTTCTCCGCGCGGTCGGCTTCCTCCTTCCTCAGTCTTACTCCATGGAGGCCTTCTAGCACCAACGGCCAAAACTCGGAGTCCCTCGTCTTTCGACCCTCGTCGCTCCCGACCCGGATTTCGGCCGACGCCGAATAATGGACGGCCTCTGCATGGTGCGCCATTGCTTCTTCCATCAACCTCTTCATTCTGCCGCGCCCGAAAATCGTCTCTAGGGGTCTCCGGGTATCACCGGTGTGCACCTGCCCGTTCCACAGGTATACCACATTGCTTTTAAGCACGTCTGCAAAATCTGCGCATTCTTTCCGGGTGTGGTCGATCGCGTTGCACCACATGCACCGCTGCCCAGCCGGAGGCTTCCGGTCGCGGGACTGTTCGACGCTGTCTCTCCAGGCCTACGCGATTTGGAGATTGCGCACCATCTGCATCAGCTCTTCTAGAGCCGCTCCCCCAGATGGGCCCTTGACCACACCGGTCGAGGTTGAGCCCGCCTCGAGCCAATCCCGGGTTTCCTCCTCGAACTTCCTTGTCGAAACGGGTCTTGCTGCTGACGAACCTTCGTTGCCCCACTCACGCCGCTTGTCAAAACGGCTGCAGAGTCTTTTGACCATGGCCCAGTCGGCCGTCAATCATCTGTCATCAGCAGGAGACCCACTTGATCCCGATCCCGCACATCCACCGCTTTGACGAACAACAGGACACGACTTGTGTCAAGCACGGTCTTGTCCAGTGCCAAGAGCCGTGCGAAGCGTTCCTCGAACTCTTGGAGGAGCGCTGACGTGTTCCTCCCCTTTTCGGGTGTCTCCACCCACTCCATGAAGTCCCGCTTTGATAACCGAAGTGCGTCATCAAGCCCGTACCTTTCGAGGAGCCGTACTTCGAATTCTCCCTAGGTCCGGCATCTAGCCTGTAACTCGAGCACCTCTACGTGGATGCCTGGTGTCGCAACCCGAGGGAACCCGACTATCATCACCATCTCGGCTCGGTAGGCCTCCAAATAGCTCGTGGTGTCCTTCCCACCGAACCGGCCTATTGTGCCAACAATTGCTTCAACAGCCCTGTCGAGGGCACCCGTGCCCTTGCGAGCACTTACTATCCGATCGACTGCTGCCGCCATGGCTTCGGCGAGCTCTGATCCCCTCATCTTCGACTCCTCTACCGCCTTGTTTCACTTCGGGTTCACCAAAGTATGTCATGTTGTTCTGCTTTCGCATAGGAAATAAGGCGGGATTGCGGGGGGCTTGAACCGAGGGCCTGAACCCCCCCTCTTCAGCCTTCTCCCCTTCCTTTTATAGCCCGCCGGGGAGGGACCGTTACATCCTGTCACATCACTTTTATTCTCTATCCCTTTGGATAGAGATTTGCTTTGATTTACTAACCTATTAATATATTCTTCCTAGGATATACACAGTACACTGGCCTATTCCGGGTTATGTGGAGAGTGTCGGTTTGAGTGCACACGCATAAGTGCCGTTTCACGTGCCTAATTCCTTGATTCCACCTAAGGCCGGTTTTCTCCACGACAACGTGTTATGGTGTAAATATTCAAGTCTCTCGAAAAGGAGTGGGAGATCAAACGGTTTTGATATGGGTGTGGCCCATGGTCCCAATGTAAAAGGTACCCCAACCATAGCTTCTAGGTGGTGTAACTCATGTTCCCTTATATTCTTTATTGCTTCTACACCACGAGTTGCTTTGAGGCCCGACATCTGAGGGCGTTTGGATGTTTTTTGGTTTTCTGCATTAGCAAGGGAGAGGCCGAGTGGTGCAAGTGTGTCCACATTCATCGTCTTCCCCTGTCCCTGAAAATTTTCATTGGTTACATGTTGGTGAATATTAGAAAGGTTATTGTTAACATTTTGTAGCTTATTCTCTCTATGTTGTCTTAGCTCTAAGATATATCTACCTAGTTTCTCTATATCTTGAGTATCTAATAGTTTGGAGAGGGTGGGAAAGGGTCCAAGTATGTCTTGATATTTTGCCCTTATCTCGGCGTAAGTTGGACACTTGCGTGTAAAATGATACTCATCCTCTATCTCTATGTGACATAATCTACATATCCTTTCATCTCTATCCAAGACTCCATTACTATGACCATTCTCAATCTCGAGTTGGTGAGATGATATTCCAAGTTATCCAATAGCAACCCTTAGTGCATTTGGTAAGAATGTATCTAGATATTTTGGCTGTGTAATAAAACCTAACTCAAAGAAGTGCATGAAGTGTTCCTTATAGTACATTGTTTATAGGAGTGGCTCTAATGGGTTGATCCATTTATATCGAATGTAAATTTTCCATATTTCGTGGCGTATTACTTTATTACGGTGCTTATGAGGGATTAAAGTTTTAACAGTCTCGTGGTTGTACCTAAGGGGAGGTAGGTTATTAATGACTAGGCCGTTTGCAAGAAGCCAACTCACCACAATGCTATACCAAGAGGTAGTATCTTTGGACTCATAGAGTGATCGAGATGCCTCAAAAGCTTGGCGATATATCCTATCTTGTGGTTGGCTATGTATCCTATGAATAAAAACTGAAATTTGGAAAAGTGCTTCTATTAACATCCGAGGGTAAAGTGAATTCTATTCTAATAATGTCATGTGACAGTTTCGATTTGCTTTGGAGTTGATGTGATAACATCGTCACCAATAGTCTCTCTAGTTGTGTCCTCATGAAAGGTGGTAGCCCTAGAGCCCAAACCACATAAGGGAAGGGGTCATTAATGAGTGGAAGAGCCATCCCTTAGTCAGTGGCTCGTGAAAGTATGCATGGTGGCATTGTTTCTTTAACAGTGAGAGGGATGTATATCCACTCATTAGTGTTGAGAGATTAAGCTCAACTTAGTTTAGTTAGTTAGTCAACCATGTAACTTCGTATTTACCTATATAGAATCTAGTTAGGAGTGTTGACTATAACGCCGTAAATAGGACCTTGTACTTAAGTGGGATAATCTAGATCCTCCACTCCCAAGTACATTTAATATAGGACTTACACTTTTGTACCTATATTATCCTCACACATGTGCACCGTTGCACATGAGACCTATATATACCTCATTGTAGGTATTTTTGTATTTGATGATGTTTTATAATATACACTCTAGTTTATCAACCCCCATCTTGTCTTTGAGATCATAAGTGTAACTTCCTCTCTCTCTTCCTCTCACACACATACACACACATATCACTTGATCTTTCGCTTAACTTAATCACATAAATTAGGTACTAATTAACCCTTGCTTAATTACCTAATTATTAACATGGTATAAGAGTGTGTGTGTGGTTTAGAAAATCCACTGAGCCCACCCGATTCCGTGATTGTGTGTTCAAGACGCCAACGACAAAATTTGGCTATCGGCTACCATAGTGCCGCTACGTAGCACGTGTACATTGTCGTGAAGAAAACCGGCCTTAGGCGGAATCGGTGAAGAAGGTGTATGAACCGGCCCTTACATGCGGACACAAGTATTGATAAGGAGTACATAATTAGGAATAGGCCAGCTGATGTAAATATACTAGGTAGTAAAGATTTATTAACAAGGAAATCAATGCGTTCGGACAGAGAATGAAGTGATGTGACCAGGATGTAACGGTCCCTCCCCGACGGCCTATAAAAGGAAAGGGGAGAAGATTGAAAGGGGTATCGTGTTTTGGGCAAGGACGAGGTGCTGACGGACTGGGAACCGAGCTCTCTCGTCCTTTATCTATCGTTATTCTCTGCAAGTTTTCTGAGTCGGTTGCCTCTGCTTCGAGGAAAGCCTGTGTGCTTCTGGCAGAGGCTCCACAATGTGCATGCGTGGGGTGTGATCGTTTGGGTAGGGTCTGTCGCCGGCTAGCCGGTTGTAATCGTTACTGACATTGTAATTGAATCTCCTATTTTCGTCTATCTGTGTTTCTGTGAGTCTCCCCTTTTCCGTGAGCGTGCTTCTTGTTCAGTCGGTATACACGTTGGTGGTTCATTCAGCCAGCAAGCGTTGTTGGTTGTAAACGGGCCTAACCAGCCCTACGCGTGTGCGCTTCTCCCTTCCTCTTCTTTCTCTTGCTCCTCGGTTCAGGCCTCCCATAGTCCCGCCTTATTTCCCACGTGAAAGCGAAACAACACGACAACGTGATCAGAGGAAGAAATGCAAAAGAAGAGAAGACACTACAATCAACATGAACACACAAATGGGTAGCTCGCTCCCTAGTGAAAAGCTAGACCGAAGCAATTATTCATCTTGGGAGTACAAGATGACCCAATACCTCGTCGGCCAAGGGTATTGGAGCTACATCAACGACGCTCAAGAAAATCGACCAGACCCAAAGAACGCTGACTACTCAACATGGGAGCAAGCGGCGAGTCGAGTCATGTATTGCTTGGCAACATGTGTACATGACCACATGCTTAGCCACATTCGAGACGCCAAGACGCCCAAAGAGGCGTGGGAGAACTTAAAGAAAATGTTCGCCACCAACACAACCGCCCGAAAGCTTAAACTCCGACAAGAGTTGAAAAACATTCGGCAAAAAGACATGTTCGTGTCAGACTACACTGCCAAGATCAAGAGCATTTGCGACTCGCTTGGCTCCATCAAAATAAACATCGATGAAAACGAGATGGTTCAAGTATGGTTGGGCGGCCTCGCAGAACTATTCGACTCGTTGAGGACGGTAATCTTAGCGAGGGAAAATCCTCATTCGTTCTTCGACCTTCAATCAATGCTAATGGTTGAAGAGAACCACCTCCAAACCAAAACCAAGACATCGGAAGGACAAATGTTCTTCTCGAATTTAGATGGTGACCGAGGACGAGGTCACAGTGGTAGAAGAGGCTAATTCGGCCCATCACACAAAGGGAACTCAAACCTTCACGGAAACCATTGAGGAACTTTCGGAAGAAGGGGGAGCTTCCATGCCGAACAAGGTCGGAAAATGAGGCCCGCAACTTGCAACTATTGTGGAAAAATCAGCCACCACAAGGAGGAGTGCCGAAAAAGAAGAAGTGAGTCAGCTTCGACAACTCGACAACTCACGAATTACGCAACCAACTCCGAATACGATGACTACGGCGGACTATTCGTAATGAGGCATAGAGTGAACTCTATGTCGGCCTCCAACTCCGCAAGCACCTCCAATTCGGAAGATGTGTGGTTCGTCCATTCCGGCGCCTCACATCACATGACATCCCACAAAGAGTGGTTCAATGACTTGCATACACCGGACCGACCCGGCTTCATAGAGATGGGAGACGACACCACACATCCCATTCGGCACATCGGCAATGTCCCATTCGGGAAAGAAGGCGAACAAACTTGCATCAAGAATGTCTTGCACGTTGTCGCGGTCTTCCTCGCGGATGCGTGCAATGAGGTGGGGCCTCGGGGGTCTTGTACCGAAGAGCAAGAGACAAAGGAGAAGGGAAGCGACCCACTACGTGTGGGCGTAGATTCACAGGGGCACGGCCCTTCGACACAAAGACGCGAGGGGGGGACACCGACGCAGAGAGACACGAATGTATGTATATATATTAACAAGGACAAACAACAAGAAGCACGAAGTCGGTTACAACCGAACAGGCCGGCGAACAGATGCCGATGCCTGTTCGTAAACGCTCAGAAAGAAGGGAGTAGGTTGGAGGTGCTGCCGGAAGCACTCGGGCATTCCTCAGAGCAGCGCGAGCCTCCCGAAAACCTGCACAGAAAGAAGCTACGGAGTATGGAAGAGAGAGAAGCCTTCGGCCGACAACCCGACAACACTTCTTCCTCTCTCACCGCGATCCCTCCCCCCTCCTCGTCTCCCTCCTTTTATAGGCAAGGAAGGAGCCGTTTCCCATTAACTTCCTACATATCGAATCTACCTACCTAGGATCTTCTATGTACCTAATTCTCTCTTATGTACAACATAAGGCGTACGTGCATGAAGAGCCGGTCCCTACGCTCCGGTGCACCGATTCCGCTTGTGGACGGTTTTCTTCACGACAACGTGCCCACAATAACGAAGAATTTGGTCTCGGTGGGCCAAATCATGGAGCAAGGCATGCAAGTCCGCTTCAACAACGAAGGTTGTTTTATCGAGAAAGATGGCCGACTCATAGCCAAGGGACGGAGAGACGGTCGCATGTTCATCCTCGATTCGAACGAGGTGAAATTAGCCATGTATGCCAAAAGTCTCAAAACCGAGACAAGCATCGAGTTGTGGCACAAGAGAATCAGCCACATCAACCTCCAATGGCTCCGAGCGATGCAAACAAAGGGAGTTGTCATTGGACTTCTGACATTCGAGTCAAAACGAGTTGATCGAGCATGCAAAGTGTGTCAGCTCGACAAACAACATCGACGTCATACGTTCGGATGTATGGGGACCGACTCAAACGTCGACGATCAATGGATGTCGATTCTACATAACCTTCATCGACGACTACTCGCGCTACGCGTGGATCTACCCGATGAAGAAGAAAAACGAAGTGCTCTCCCACTTCCAAAAGCTCAAGGGCCAAGTCGAAAAAGAAACCGGTCGGCACATTCGATGCTTATGATCGGATGGGGGCAAGGAGTACTTCTCCGATGAATTCACCTCCTACCTCCAAAGTGAAGGCATTCGAAGAGAATTCTCGTGCCGACACATACCCCAATAAAATGGAGTTGCCAAAAGGAAAAATCGGCAAATACTCGACGTAGCACACGCCATGATGCATGAGAAGCACATGCCGAATTTCTATTGGGCCAAAGCAACATCCACGGCCGTCTATCTCATGAATCGATGCACCACTAATGGAGTGCATGAGCTAACTCCATACGAGTTCCTTGTCGGAAGGAAGTCGATCCTATCACACCTCAAGCTGTTCGGAAGCATTGCGAATGTACGCATCCTGAACGAACAATGACAAAAGCCCGACGTGAAGTCAGAGGAATGTATCCTCATAGGATACTCATTCGAGGAGAAGGCATATAAGTGCTACAACCCTTCTACCCAAGCGGTTCGGGTAAGTCGAGACGTAGTCTTCGACGAGTCCGCATCTTGGTACACACTAGAGACAACTTCAACTCTGACTCCGCTCGACCTTGAATCCACTAAACAAGAGGTAGAAGATGGAGATCGCTTCGAACACATGTTCAAAGAAAGTATGATTACGACAAGGCTTAGTGGGCCACAAGAGCCCTCGTGCAACCCAAGCACGTCGCGACCAAGTACAACCTTGGACAAAGGCAAAGGTAAGATGCCCGAATACGAAATCTACCACCCTGACGATAGTGATTTGGATGAGTCGGCTCTCTCACTAGACAGTGAGTTCGGTGTACCCATCATGCGGACACCCGGAGTAAAGAAGGCGCTCACATAGGTGAGTGAAAAACTTTGATGCTCTTCTAGAGAGAAGAATCCCGTCACTTGGCTCGACTACAGTGAGTATATGGCCCATCATTATGCCTTCGCGATGAAGGTAGCGGCCGAACAAGAGCCCGAGAGCTCTACAGAAGTGGCTTGTAACCCACGATGGGTGAAAGCAGTCGACCAGTTTCGCACGACAAGCCTTCATCACAGGCTTGAGGGGGAGGAACCGAAACTGCCACAAAAACGTCGACACCGAAAGAAACAATACCGGCCATCCAAAGCTGAAGCCGATTCAACCGAATCGAAGATCTTGCCACAAAAACGTCGACGCCGAAAGAAACAATACCTGCCATCCAAAGCCGAAGCTGATTCAACTGAATCGAAGATCCGAATGTCGAAAGCTAAAGCGGACATCGGATGCCCCGTACTTGAGCTTGAGGGGAAGTGTTGAGAGATCAAGCTCAACTTAGTTTAGTTAGTTAGTCAACCATGTAACTTCGTAGTTACCTAGATAGAATCTAGTTAGGAGTCTTGACTATAACGCCTTAAATAGGACCTTGTACTTAAGTGGGATATTCTAGATCCTCCACTCCCAAGTACATTTAATATAGGACTTACACTTTTGTACCTATATTATCCTCACACATGTGCACCGTTGCACATGAGATCTATATATACCTCATTGTAGGTATTTTTGTATTTGATGATGTTTTATAATATACGGGTCGAAGCACGCTACGGGGTACCAAAAAAGTACTGTTTTTGGCCACAAAAATTGTCAGTACTTTCAATACTGTTAGTACTGAATAATTCAGAAAATAAATTAGAGAAAAAGAAAATCGATTTTGGAGAGTGGGGTGACTGTAGTACAAGTGTCATTTACTGTAGAAGGAGTGGGGGGAACACGTGAGGAGATGTTCTTCCATTTTGGGGGCTATTTTCCCCTCACGTCGATTTTGGCGCTTCCCCTCACGTCGTTTTGGCGATTCCCCTCATACTGTTCTTCCTCTATCTCTCTGAGCTTTTCATCACAGACATCCATGTCACGTTTCTGATTTTCCTTCAATCTATATCTCAGACATCCATGTCTGGTTGGAGAGTTTGAGTTGAGGATTTCTGATTTTTTTAGGGTTTCTGTTTTTGTTAGGTTTCGGTTGAGGTACAGAGACTGTTCTGAGGGTTTAGGTAGCAGCCAATAGTCACTTCTTTGACAACGACTTTCGTACTTCCACCAATTGCAGTTGATGTCGTGGTGATTTGGGGCTTTTTCCACCAAATCGAGGCGGCATTGGAGGTTCCTTCCACCAAATCGAGGCGGCATATCCAACGCTCCCTCCACCATTGGAGGTTCCTTCCACCAAATCGAGGCTGCATATCCACGCTCCCTCCACCATTGGAGGTTCCTTCCACCAAATCGAGGCGGCATATCCAACGCTCCCTCCACCATTGGAGGTTCCTTCCATCCTTTTTTTTATTTTCAGTACTAAAATGTTTCATTTCTTCATATTTCAGTACTAAATTTTTAGAATTGACATTTGCCATATTTGATATGTAATTCTAATGTTTGAAACAAAATATTTCTCACTTTTTGGCCACTTTTAAAAACATTTGATTGTGTTTTCTTGGTTGAGTATATATATCCACGCTCCCTCCACCATTGGAGGTTCCTTCCATCCATTTTTTTCATTTTCAGTACTAAAATGTTTCATTTCTTCATATTTCAGTACTAAATTTTTAGAATTGACATTTGCCATATTTGATATGTAATTCTAATGTTTGAAACAAAATATTTCTCACTTTTGGCCACATTTAAAAACATTTGATTGTGTTTTCTTGGTTGAGTCTATATATCCACGCTCCCTCCACCATTGGAGGTTCCTTCCATCCATTTTTTTCATTTTCAGTACTAAAATGTTTCATTTCTTCATATTTCAGTACTAAATTTTTAGAATTGACATTTGCCATATTTGATATGTAATTCTAATGTTTGAAACAAAATATTTCTCACTTTGCAGGCCACATTTAAAAACATTTGATTGTGTTTTCTTGGTTGAGTCTATATAACATTAACTACTTTCGCAAGACACTTAATTTTTGTGGATAAATCTAGTGACCGAATGGGGGTTCCTAACGAGAGTGAGTTGTCAAGTAACTCATGCATATCTGAAAGGACTAAGAGACGAGTGGTTCTTCACATAGTTCGTTATTTGGTAGAAATAACGAAGAGATTTAGTGAAGAGGATCGTAGGGATATTATTTGTAGAGTGTTACACCATCAAAGTTTGAATGAAGACATGGAGAGAATAAAATTTAGGGACCAATGTGTTTCAGAAGAGATTGTGGAGTCTATGAAGTCATCCCTAGACTTAGTGAAAGGTGTAGAGAGCTTAGACAAACTTGCTGCAAAGAGGGCAGCCCTACACATGGTTGTGAATGGTGTGAGAGAAAAAAAATATAGTGATACTAAAGTTGCCTTAGCCCTGGGTATTCAAAGAAGGAACTTGAGGAAACATCGCCGAAATATACACTCAAGCAAATTCAAGTGGCTGGGGTCGGGACGTAGACGACGATGTGATGCCTTATCTCAAGAGATTATTGAGAAAGTGGATTCATTTTGGGCCAAAAATACGCGTGTCTCACCAAATAAGAAGGACGTGTGTAGACAACGAATAAGTCAGGGTATGTACCAGATTCACCCTAGACACTTCTTGGAGATGACAGAGGTATTCCATTTTTTTATATCAATTCACATTCCATAACTTTCTGTTTTGACCAAGTGTATATTAATGTTTGCTATATATATTGGTTGATGTAGGCTGAATTGTACATGAACTTTAAAGACCAACATCCAAGCTTGACTGTCGGATTCCGCAAGTTCCAAGGTTTGAAACCATTTTATGTTAGAAAATTAAATGAGAGGAATACATGTTGTTGTGTGTACCATGTGAAGATGGACATGTTAAGGGTTTCTGTGAATGCAATGCGTACTGATTCTAAGGGTATACATGGGGAATTATGTGTCTGCACTTGTGAGATTTGTAGACCAAATGGGGAGGATAATAGGTGTAATGCACGAAACATGACTTATGCATCCGTTTCTGAGCTATGGAGGTCTTGTGTTTGTGAAAAAGAACCATCGTGTGAGTGGCATCGTCGTACATGTCTATTAAGAACATGTAAGGTTTGTCCGCTACCATTATTTTGTAGGCAGGAGCTTGATATGGGAAATAGTCATATCGTGAAATGGAAATATTTGGAGTATGTGACTGAAAATATTGGCAAGGGAGTTGTAACTAAGCGTATCAAGGAAGTATATAAGGAGACATGTGCTGCTACCCTTGTCTCAGAATTTAAGAAACAACTTGGGGAGTTTATTCCACATAACTTCCGGAGTTATTGGCAAAATTCACAGTTCAAGGAATGTATTAATAACTTACCAACGGGTGTCATTGTATCCGTTATTGATTTTGCAGAAAACTATACATTTAAAGTTCAAAATGAGGTTCAATCAATGCATTGGTACAATGATCAATGTACAATACTTGTACATATTTGCTATTGGAGGCAAGACGGTGAGTTACATAAGAAATCAATATTTTACATTTCAGATGATAAAAAGCATGATACACTATTTGTTCAACATTGTTTTAAGCTTCACCATGCAGATTTATTTTCTCTAGGGTTAACCTTTAACCGTCATTGGGTTTGGTCTGATGGTGCTGCCTCGCAGTTTAAGGCGGCACGATCGTTCTACTTTATCGCCAGGTAATTTTTAATCCATATGGTTAATACTTATCATGCAATGTGTAAGGAAGTAAATCTTGTGTTAGTGGATGCATACTAATTATGTTTGTAACTATTAACAAACAGTACTAGTCACATCGATGCATACTAATTATGTTTCTAACTATTCGAATCTTGCACTTGTGAATGGATGCATGCATACTAATTTTGTTTGTATTATGTTGTACTAATTATGTTTTAATCCATGTGAAGTGTTCTCCATAGACACATTGTACTATGTTGTGTGTTGGTTCTGTACTATGTTGTGTTTACAAAAGGATGTAAAGTACTCATCTTGTACTTATAGTATTGTCCGTCCTTAAGAGAATTGTACTAATTATGTTTTAATCCATGTGAAGGGTTCTCCATAGACACATTGTACTTTGTTGTGTGTCCTATCTGTACTATGTTGTGTTTACAGGAGGATGTAAAGTACTCATCTTGTACTCATAGTATTGTCCGTCCTTAAGAGAATTGTACTAATTATGTTTTAATCCATGTGAAGGGTTCTCCATAGACACATTGTACTTTGTTGTGTGTCGTATCTGTACTATGTTGTGTTTACAGGAGGATGTAAAGTACTCATCTTGTACTCATAGTATTGTCCGTCCTTAAGAGAATTGTACTAAGTATCGATTAATCCATGTGAAGGGTTCTCCATAGACACATTGTACTATGTTGTGTGTTGGTTTTGTACTATGTTGTGTTTACAAAAGGATGTAAAGTACTCATCTTGTACTTATAGTATTGTCCGTCCTTAAGAGAATTGTACTAATTATGTTTTAATCCATGTGAAGGGTTCTCCATAGACACATTGTACTTTGTTGTGTGTCCTATCTGTACTATGTTGTGTTTACAGGAGGATGTAAAGTACTCATCTTGTACTCATAGTATTGTCCGTCCTTAAGAGAATTGTACTAAGTATCGATTAATCCATGTGAAGGGTTCTCCATAGACACATTGTACTATGTTGTGTGTTGGTTTTGTACTATGTTGTGTTTACAAAAGGATGTAAAGTACTCATCTTGTACTTATAGTATTGTCCGTCCTTAAGAGAATTGTACTAATTATGTTTTAATCCATGTGAAGGGTTCTCCATAGACACATTGTACTATGTTGTGTGTTGTATCTGTACTATGTTGTGTTTACAGGAGGATATAAAGTACTCATCTTGTACTCATAGTATTGTCCGTCCTTAAGAGAATTGTACTAAATCAGTATTTACTCATGTTGTACTCATAGTATTGTACTCATCTTGTACTCACCAAAGCAGGTATTTCTCCTTATTCAATATTCGTATGCAATGGAATTACTTCGGGTCTGGACATGGAAAAGGAGAGCATGATGGCGCGGGGGCTGTGATCAAACGTGCCCTTACAAGTGAGCAGTTGGATAATAATGGCGCTAAGTTACAAAATGCACATGATGTTGTGCAGTGGCTAACATGGAAGATGTCAAATGATGGTAAGAACAGATTGTTTGTTGAAGTTCGCGCTGATGAGGTCGATAGAACTAAATCATATGGTTGTAAAACCGTGAAAGGGACACACAGCACCCATTGTGTGTTAGGGTTTAGCCGCAAGGACACAACCCAATTGTTACTCCGTAGTTTATCATGCTTTTGTTCCATGTGTCTAGATGAAGCTTGGGATAAATGCATCAACCTATCAATCGTGGAGCCCTGGAAGCTGCAGAAGCTTGAGCCTGAACTACAAGATGATATTGAAGAGGATGTGCATTCAAACGATATTGTATACTACAACCAAAATCAAGACTTGGCAGTTTTATTGGAAGTTGGAGATCATTTTGCAGTGCTCAAATATTCTCAGAATGAAGATTTAGAAGACTACTACATTGTGGTGTGCAAGCAAGGAAAGACATTATTGAAAGAAGTGGTGAGGGATGGTTGGGGCAACAATTTCAACGTTGGTGAGTCTGTCGTGTATGGAAACTATTATGCAAAGTTGCCGCAGTGCAAGAACACATATGCATTACTAAAAGAAGCACCCATCGCAATAATCTACGCTGATGCCATTCTTGCGATCAAATTCAATATGACTCAAGCAAAGCACAAGGTTAAGGGATACAACACTGTCTACAAGGTCCCCCAAGAGGTTCATGAGCACATATTAGGGGAGGTCTCTCTATTTAATGCTTGAAAGTCACCCTATCAATACATTGTACTAGAAAACTGAAAAACATCCACTTGGAGTTCACTATTAATTTTGATGATTGACAAATGAATTGATATATTTCGTCTTTCTTCCAAAGGGTTTATGCCTCTCAACCACTTGTACTTAGTTGAATTCATTAAAGACTACTACATTGTAAGATTTTCTACTGTAAGTTCATTTTTCAAAGGGGGCGATGAATTCTGTGAAGACAACAATGAAAATTATTCTCTCAGAATCCTTTTTTGTTTCATGATATGTCCTGTGAAGCCATCTGAGTTTTTACTTATTGTATATAAGTCCTGAATATCCAGGCTATGGATTTTAAAGTACAAACCTTCCTTTCCTTAACAAAATAATCCAACTTCTGAAACAATAATTTGTGATAGCTCAAAAAGGTATGTGTTTCCTTACTACTGTTAGTGGATGATTCATCCTTTGGGATGATATCATCAAAATATGGCCCACATTGCTTCAACAATTTGCACACATTCTGGTTACCGTCCAAATGGGATTGATGAAACAGTCTATACTTCAGGATATCTTCAATAACACCCGATACTCGATATTTTCTGTTTCTCATCATCAACACCTAAAAACCTAAATTTTCCTAGCAAGCTAAGAAGACTTTCAAGCATTTTATCTACAATAGACTGAAAGACTTTGCGAGGATTAGGAGATGATCTCAAAAAAGAAACAAAACGTTGTAAAATAAGAATACTTAGATCAAAAAGTATATTCCCATTGTTTTTGATATATGTTGATGAGCAAAATATAGAAGCAATCCTTAAACATGAACTTGATTTCACACTGGTATAACTATTTCAGATTCATGAACTGGATTTTTTACATTGGCAATTGAAACAATATTTTGGTATCCAAATAATTCAATTTCAGACATCACTAACAACTAAAGTTCAAGTACAATCGAAAGACAATCAGGCACTAGAGGGTAACTTGGCCGATCTTGTAATGCGCTTGTTGTTGGTGCCAGATTTTTCTGATTTTACATTCTTCTTTATCTTAAAGCCTTTAGGTATGAGCTGACTAAGTGGCACTTCATCATCAGAGGCATCAGAGACAGGCGTGGATGCGCGGGCACCTTGTACTGGTGGCAAGCTTGAGAGAGCAACTATGTTTTCTGCAACTGCAATGCTTGTACACAAATCCACAAAGGTGCTGTCGATAGACAAATTATCACTCATCTCCTGAATGCTTGTACTCCTAGCGATCTTTATTGCCCTATCATCATCACCGATGCCTATACACTCGTTCTTATTAGACTCCTGTATGTGGACCGTGGCAGTAGTCATGGTCAACTCCTCTTGTACGATGGATGTCACCTCATTCTTAAGACAACGTTGTTCGCTCTGAGTACAATCAGGCCCACCTTCATTAGTAACGTTGTTCACTCTACACTCCTCATGGGATTCTGTACAAACAGGCTTATCTTCAGGGAAAGCGATGTTCTTTCCACGATCCTCATGGGCTTCACAAGACACTACTAGCACATTCTCAGTACAATCAAGCTCCTCTTCATTGCTAGCAATGTTCTTTCCATGATCCTCATGGGAATCTTTAGATAGTACTAGCACATTATCAGTACAATCAGTCTTCTCTTCAGCACTTGCCACATTATCAGTACAATCAGTCTTCTCTTCAGTACTTGCCATATTCTTTCCACACTCTTCATGGGCTTCAATCTTCTCTTCAGTACTTGCCATATTCTTTCCACACTCATAGGCTTCTTTAGACATAGTGTTGTTTGTACATGCCAGCTGCTCTTCACATATGAATGCTTCGTTTTTCTCACAATCCTCATGTGTGGAAGATGTGCTTCTAGAGTCTGCCTCCTTGCAAAGGTTAATTTGATTCTGACTCTGATGGGAATCTGATTCTGCACTTGTGCTCCATGAAGTTCCCGATTCATTTGATTGCAGTTGGGAATCAGACTGCTCTTGTAAACCTAATTAGTGGGATTCCAAAGAATATTGGTATGAACTCACATACTCAAAAGTTTGCAAACAATGAACATAGGGTTTAGGGCCACATTTTTACCTAATGTTACATCGTCATACTGTACAGCCGTAGATACCCCATTGCAAGTGGTGGGCTCAGTCATCTTCTCCACAACATCTAGGTGCTCAACAGTGTTGTTATGATCTATAATAACAACAAGAATAGGGTTGTTATGAGCTAAATCATTGTTTTCAAAGTCTGGCTTTTGACGTGTACCTGGGAGTGTGATAAATTCGTCTTCATGATCAGGTTTTGGACTCGTATCTCCGTCACCAAATATCATTTCATCATCAGCTAGTAACACAAGTACATGGTATTAGACAATGGATTAGGTTGACAATGCTCCAGACAAGTGAGAACTTATATGACTCACCATTGCATTCAACTTTGCCTTTCTTGCCGTTTCCATACAACATTCTTGCAGCATTTCTCTTCTTACTGGGCTCTATTTGTAAAGAAACTGCATTTCTCTTCTTAGTGGGCTCTATTTCTTGATGTTGACCGGAGCTTGGGGAATTTGTTTGTAGAAGCATATGTTCCACTGCTCCAATGGCCCTTCTCATACATTCATCCTCATCATAAAAATCATAGGTTATTGGTAATGATGGTCCCTGAACCTTGGAATGTGCAGCAGATATTGAGGGTTTAGGCACAGGGGCTGGTTGTTCCGTTACCTTCCCTGGCGTGGAGTTGCTTGACACTACAACATTCATTGCAAGAAACAAAAAAACCTTGAATGTTAGTACCATCATCTAAAATATATAATGTAGGTCACAAGAGCTGCTTCCCATTTTACACAATGTACCAGTCATGAACAATGTACTACTCACATAGTTCCTAAATTATTGAACTAGTACTAATAAGGAACACTGTACTGCTCACTTAGTTCCCAATTTACACGATTAGTACTAATCATGCACAACATACACAAGTAGTACTAATCAGGCACAATATACTACTCACTTAGTTACCAAATTACACAAGTACTAATCCCGAAAAATGTACCACTGACTAAGTCAAATTAATAAGTAGTACTAATCTTGAACAATGTACTACTCACTTATTTCCTAAATCACTGAACTAGTACTAATCCCGAACAACGTAATGCTCACTTAGTTCCCAATTTACACAAGTAGTACTAATCATGCACAATATACTACTTACTTAGTTAGCAAATTACACAAGGAGTACTAATGCCGAACAACGTAATGCTCACTTAGTTCCCAATTTACACAAGTAGTACTAATCATGCACAATATACTACTCACTTAGTTAGCAAATTACACAAGGAGTACTAATCCCGAACAATGTACTGCTCACTTAGTTCCCAATTTACACAAGTAGTACTAATCATGCACAATATACTACTCACTTAGTTACCTAATTACACAAGGAGTACTAATCCCGAACAACGTAATGCTCACTTAGTTCCCAATTTACACAAGTAGTACTAATCATGCACAATATACTACTCACTTAGTTAGCAAATTACACAAGGAGTACTAATCCCGAACAATGTACTGCTCACTTAGTTCCCAATTTACACAAGTAGTACTAATCATGCACAATATACTACTCACTTAGTTACCTAATTACACAAGGAGTACTAATCCCGAACAACGTAATGCTCACTTAGTTCCCAATTTACACAAGTAGTACTAATCATGCACAATATACTACTCACTTAGTTAGCAAATTACACAAGGAGTACTAATCCCGAACAATGTACTGCTCACTTAGTTCCCAATTTACACAAGTAATACTAATCATGCACAATATACTACTCACTTAGTTACCAAATTACACAAGGAGTACTAATCCCGAACAATGTACTGCTCACTTAGTTCCCAATTTACACAAGTAGTACTAATCATGCACAATATACTACTCACTTAGTTAGCAAATTACACAAGGAGTACTAATCCCGAACATTGTACCACTGACTTAGTCAAATTACACAATTAGTACTAATCCTGAACAATGTACTACTCAACAATGTACCACTGACTTAGTCAAATTACACAATTAGTACTAATCCTCATTTCGTACTACTCACTTATTTTCTAGATTACTGATCTAGTACTAATAAGGTACAAAACTAGTACTAATAAGGAACAAAGTACTACTCAGTTCCCAAATTACAAAACTAGTATTAATCATGAGCAATGTACTAGTAACTTAGTTCACAAAGTACAGAACTAGTACTATTCATGAAGCATGTAGTACTTACTAAGTACTAATCCAACAAATGTAGATTGGTATTTTGCACACAAGTAATACTAAACATGATATGTCTTCTACACACCTAGTTACATAACTTGTACTAATTACACCAACAGTATTAATCTTGAACAGTATTAGTACTAAACGTGATATGTGTTTGACACACCTCATTTCCAAATTACAATAATTGTACTATTATTCAACAATTTACTATACACCTTGTTCCCAAATTACATTACTAGTACTAATTCCCAAGTTACACAAACAATCTTAACAGTCAACAGTGTACTATAAGTATAGTGTTTACTAAACTAATACTAGGCAAGTTGCAATATAGATTGGACGATGTTGTACCTGGTTCCCTTTTAGTACTACTAATTGTGGAAAATATCCCTTCAACTACACATACCAATTATATATTAAGAGTACTGCCAATACTAACCCACATAATTAGGGTTCCACATAATAGTTGTTAGAGATTACACTAAATTTGAAGTATGAATTGTGGCATACACTAGTTCTAGTCCAAATGTTAATTGACATCATATAATACAAACAATAGAATAGTAGAGCCACATACCGTACGGGTGTACTTTTAAACCCCAAGCATAGTACCACTCAGCCGCAATTGTAGTTTTACAGTCCATACATGTATTCTCTTTCTCAAAATGATACTTAGCACATAGCACATGATATGTGTGCAAGCATGGTGTAATCACAACATCCATAGCCTCCAGCTTGAATCCAAGGCCACAAAATATACACCTGGAAGATTGCAAACACAAGTTATAATATATTAGTTGCTCACTTATTTATACCAAAGAAGTAGAAATAAATAACTTGTAAAGCCAATACCGTGATATAGCTATACTAATAATGGTACTTTCTATACCACTTGGGTGCTCAATTACAGATGGACACAAAGTATCAAAACCATTTTGTTTTAAATCCTGCATCAAGCATGCAAGGTTCTCAGAATGCAACTTTAAGGCTGACAACTTATTATCTATTTCTTCATGTGCATTCCTGCAAGTATCAAGGTCTCTCATCTGTGAACCTAATTGAGTGCCCATATTGTTTAGCTCTTTCTTCAACTCCTCTTTCAAGACCTCACTTTCTGAATTTTGGATTGTCGATGCAATCCATTCATATGTAGTTTTTATTGAAGAAAATTTCTTTTCTGCCTGTATCTCAGCTGATTTAACTGCTTCCAAATCAGCAAGTAGTGTTTGTATTCTTGAGCTCATAGAAGCTATGCAACCGGCCATCATCTGTTCATGCTTTTCAGTCATTGTGGCCCGTACCTTTGCCTCTAGAACTTGGTGGATAGGTGTTATAGCTAGAATATCCACATGAGAGGTTCCAGATGACTTCAAGCCAGTGTTGGTACTGGAGGACCCTTTGTAATGTTCTGACCGGTGCCGATTAAAATCTTCCCAATTTACGTCAATGCCACCTTGAACTTCACATGCAAAAGCACGTGCAAAAACAGTACCCACCTCATTGTTAGTGATTTGATTTGTATCATAAACATGTTCGTATCTCGTCTTCAATAAATTCATGTATTCCCTCTTCAAACCACTTATGTGGAATCCTCGCCTTGTGTCGGGATGTGCTGACCCCCAGGTTTTCAACAACCACTCTCTCAGCTCTGGATACACGTCAGGTCGTGCTCGAAGGAAATAATTCCATCCAAGAGGTGTGTCTCGACTGATGGAGTGGTACATCTTCTTTCTCTGTGTTGATGAATTCATCACCCTTTCTCTTGTGGGTGTCTTCTTGCTTTCTTTCATGGGTGTCCTTCTTCCTTCCTTCACTGGTGTCTTCACTTTCTCTTTCATCAATGTCTTCTTTATGGGTGTCCTTCTCGTCATTGTCCTAGTCAACACAATTCTCAGGGAATGAATATGCATGTACTAGAAGAAAACTCAAGCAATTACCATCAACACATAGCAAATCATCTCATTGCATGTACAAACCATGTCAAACACACAATAACCCTAAATAGTCGGAAAAAAACTCCATTGTAAATCATCATAGCCAACTCCATCATTGTAAATCATCATAGCCAACTCCATCATTGTAAATCATTGTAAATCATCGCATCGCATGTACAAGCCAACTCCATCACATCGTAAAACACACAAGCCAACTCCATCACAAGCCAACGAAAACATTGTAAATCATCATAGCCAACTCCATCACATCCCACGTACAAGCCATGTCAAACACACAAAAACCCAAAATAGTCGGAAAAACACTCATCCATGTCAAACTCACACAAAATAAAACAGATGGACAAGAAACAAGAACAAAACGAAAACATAGCAACTCATCATAGCCAACTCCATTTACGTTGCATGTACAAACATGTCTAACACACAACCACCTCGATCAAAATATTTTCATACATTTTTAAAAGGAACACAGAGAAACACAGAGAAAACAAAAACACAGAGAATACCTGGAGGTTGTACAACTTGCAGAGGTACCAGACCGTGTTGATTTCGACAAACGAGGCTGATGCAGAGGAGACAAACGAGCATACAGACAGACAGGAAACATTCAGAAAAAGAAAACATTGAGTATTGGGCATGCAACACAGAGAATACCTGGAGGTTGTACAACTTGCAGAGGTACCAGACCGTGTTGATTTCGACAAACGAGGCTGCTGCAGAGGAGACAAACGAGCATAGACAGAGGAAACAAACGAGCATACACAAGGAAGGAAAATCAACAACACATACAACGAGCAGGGGAAACAAAAATCTCTGCGTTCAGAGATCGAACCTGGCACAGAGGGGAACACAAGAACAGCTACGCGGGGAAACAGAGCATCGAAGGTGGAGTGAGAGAGAGAAACAGAAAGAAAGAAAGAAACAGAGCTTTGAAAGAAAAAAACAGAAAGAATCGAAGGTGGAGTGAAAGAAAGAAACAGAGAGATAGACCTGTAATATATATGTCGTCTTTCTTTAACTTTCTGCCACTGTCTGTCTGACAACTTCGAGACAGAAGAGAGAGAGAGAGAGAGAGAGAGAGAGAGAGAGAGAGAGAGAGAGAGAGAGAGAGAGAGTGAGAGAGAGAGAGAGACATACCAATTGACACGTTCGACTACCCATACCAGAGAGAGAGAGAGAGAGAGATACTGAGACTGACCAACTGTCACAATGGATACCTTCTCCAGGTGTGCTTTCGTACAACTCTACCTAGGAGACTGGGGCAACAATTAATGTATTAAATATGGCCTAGGGACATTTCGAGTGTGACGTACAATATCTTTGTGCATTCGAGTGTGACGTAATGAATTTGTTTTTTGTTTTTTGAAACTTATTTACAATTTTTAATGTTTATTTTCTTCTTCGATTTAGTACTAAATTTTTGGCCAAAAGTTGGTACACCGTAGCATGCTTCGACCCATACACTCTAGTTTATCAACCCCCATCTTGTCTTTGAGTTCATAAGTGTAACTTCCTCTCTCTCTTCCTCTCACACACATACACACACATATCACTCAATCTTCCGCTTAACTTAATCACATAATTAGGTACTAATTAATCCTTGCTTAATTACCTAATTATTAACAATTACCTAATCGTTACTCATGAGCATATGGTAGAGTTCCCAATATTGAGATGCCTCCCACACTCATTTCTTACGACGTGTCATCCTGCGCATTTCTTTGTGAGCCTGTATTGAGGTCATAGTACCACTAAGTCGCGATACTTTAAGTTGTCTATATAAGTCTCTACAGTACTTATCATACCATCTATTTGGAATTTTAACGTACACTTAGAGGCTACTTTGACCCATGAGAAGGAAATAAACACCCACATGTTGTTTGTGTCTTCGTCCTAATCAAGGAGACTACTACATTGCACCAAAAAATCTATTATATGAGAAGATAATGCATGTTGGTCGTCTAATGACAACTTGTGAATCTAGTCAACTAAGGCGAATATTGTAAATAAATGCATAGACATAAGGCTACATTAGGATATTAAGATCCTTTAGATAGAAAGAGAACTCATTTAGGAGGTCCAACGAATATGTTTTAAATTTGTCGATGAGAAATAAATAATGTCACTTGAGCCCACTTCTCTTTTCGGAAACAATATGAACTATTAACAAGTCACAATCCAAGTGTATCTTTACACTTCCTAAAGTATCCCATTGCATATACCTACTTAATTATCATTATGATTTATAGAATTGTTGTAGGAGCAATATCTAGTTTCAAGAAGGAAAGCACAAATAGCGTAGGACATTGTTGAACTCGAAGGGGCATGTTGGAGATATCAACCTCAACCACATCCTTGTGCGTGAACACACTCTTTGGGGTTAAAACAATTGTGTTCAAGTTCAACATCAACATAATGAATTCGATGTGCCTATGCATTAATGATATTGCCAAATAGATCTTAACTTTTATGCATATTTACACATATGCCCTATATAAAGCAAGCTCCCTCTTATACCAAGTCTTGATTATATGGTCAATTTGTACATTGATTATTGTAGATTCATTTGAAATAGATAATCACCCAAAATATTAAGCAAAAGCAATTATGTATATCACCAAGTAATTAGTCTCATAGGGATGGTAGACTAGGTTAGAGAAATTTGGGGAATTAAGAGGCTCAATATTTGGTAGAAGATTATGTGTAGTTGGAGTGCCAATATTATCTTCTTTTGGGAGCAAATATATTTATTTGGCAATTCATGGTTGGTGAATTTCCTATAGAAGTTGCTTTGCAATGAAGAAATATTGTGCCGAGAATTTGTTTTTGCACAAATTAAGAGGAACATAGTCAACATAGATTTATCCATTCTCTTGTGGTGATGATATATTTGGTCATTCCTCCTTGTGGTATGGCCTTCTTTGATTTTAGTGTCAAAATCTCAAGAGGACATTGAATGCCTTCTCCCCCCCCCCCCCAAAAAAAAAAAAACAGAAGAAGAAGCTACTTTCCCATTAGTTAGGAGATATTATTACAAAAAGACTATACCAGGTGGCTTGTACATAATCGGGGAATCACCCTCTGACCGAGTTCAAGAATATGAAACTACGTACATATCCTTTCAATTTGACAACTTCCCTTCATCACTGGCCAATACAAGCCGGATCTAGTGGCCTACAATGAAGGGAGGGTGGGAGGTGAGTAGGAAACAGCCAGCGTTGGGTCTGGTTGTTCCACCTCAGGTCATTTCCTCCTTGTGTCACCATCAATGTGTTCCACCATTTCTGCTAGAAGCAGACTTCTCCACATTTTTTGGATTTTGTTTGTGTTCTTAGGTATTAGGGACTATGGCATAATTGGCTCATGTGAAATGGTTTAGTTTTTCATGCTCAATTTGGGGTTTTGAGATATATATGACAAATAAAAGGCACATAGAAACAATGGTTCATCTTATTGGAAATTTTTTGGGGGTTGACACAAGAGAGGTTAGGGATTTGTACGCTTACAAAACATTGCATTAGTCATTTGCGTTGGTTGTTATTTCACATGAAGATATTGGTCCATTATGAGGGATCTAATGGGAACCTTGATGGGTATTTGTGATAAGACATGCGATATTGCATCCCCTTACATTGTATGATGAAGGGCACTAGTTTAAAGCTATATGTACCTACTTACATTAAGTAGCCAGTTTTTCTCTAATAATCTCTCCTAACTAATGGGAAAGTAGCTTCTTTTTGGAAAAATAATAATTATAATAATAATAACATATATTATGAGACAATGTTTGCCCATAAAAATCGAATAACATATAAATATGTGGCTCATGGAGCCTTGAGGATATAAATACTTGAGTAACTTTTGATATTAACACCTAACAAATAGTAACCTCCTCGCTTGTTTCTAATCTTACGATGTCATAGGTTTGTTGTCTTTTTTGAAAGCACTCATTGTGGGATGAGCTTGAGGCCTTATTTCTAAATGACTTTCTTCTATCAATTGTCAGGTCATCACAAGGAGTGCGAGCGGCTTAGCACAATGATGTAGATGATATGAGAAGAGGAGGAAAAGAGACAAAGAGAGAAGAGATTAAGAGTTGTGGGAAGTGAAACTAAGGTGAGAGTGAGAGTAGTGGTGAACAAGTGTGTGTGTGTGTGTGTGTGTGAGAGAGAGAGAGAGAGAGAGAGAGAGAGAGAAGAAAGGAGAGAAAAAAAGGAGTGAGAGTGAGAGTGAGAAAGACAAAAAAAAATCATTAAGAAAAAAGACCTTATGCAAACTAGTTTCACTTGATCAAGAGCCCATCAATGCAAAGGTCATGTACATCATAGGTAAGGAGTATATATAGGCAAACAAGTGGGGGAGGAAAGGGGGAGGGGGGGAGAGTAACAATTGGCAACGGTTTGGTTCAGTTTGAGAGTGTCAAAACTGAACCAATTTGAAATCGAACAATTTAAAAAATTTGAAAGTTGAACTAAATCAAACTGACTATGAAACCATTTGAACTGAAACCGTTTAAACCAAACAGTTTTGGTTTTGTGGTTTGGTTTCGGTTTTTAACTTAGGTCAAATTTTCAATTTTAAAATTTTCAATTTAAAAAATTTCCATTATTTTAAATTTTAAATTTTCAAAATTTTAAAGATTTTCCTAAAACGTAAGGATTAGGCTTAAAAATGAAAAGATTGTTTGAAAGAAATAATAATAATATTTGTTTTTTAAAAACCATTAAACCGTTTAAAGCACAATTTCTAACTGTTAAAACTGAACCGAACCGAAGCGTTAAAAAAAACTTGAACTTGAACCGTTGCCAATTGTTAGGAGAGAGGGATGGTGAGTAAAGGGTGAATGGGAGAGGAGAAAAGTGATATCAAGTACTAGGGTGGGTAGTACGATTAGTAGTGTATTAAGGGAAAGGTATATTAAAGTTGGGGATTTAAAGGAGATCTAGAAATTTTAGTTTTAACTAAGAGTGCATGAAGAGATTTGGATATGGTCCAGCAAATGAAGGGTCTCAGTAGGCTAGCTAGTTTGGGATCGAGGAGAAGGTCGGTATATAGTTCCTTTAAGAGTCTATGTATACCTAGTTTAGGGGTATTTTTAGAATATCTTAGTTTAAATATAGTGGGGGCAAGGGTAGTGGGGCAAGGGTAGTTTTGTGAGATTTATGATATATGATTGTTTTTCTAAGTGTAAAAGGGATTTTTTAAAAATTAAAGAGGGGGGTAACCTCTATTAAGTAGTCTACGAAAAAAAGTTTTTCATGTTACAGTATCCTACTATGATGCTTTCTCTAACTAAGTATTATATAAGTTCATTAGAGATAAAATTGTTTCTAATATGAAGGAGTGGTTGGGAGAGAAGAGTAAGTAGTGGTATGCGGTTGCTAATACCCCATAGGCTGAGGAGCAAAAGGGAGGGATCCGCCCGAGGAGGGGCTCGCTTCTGATTAGCTAGTTGGTGAGGTAGCGGCTTACCAAGGCGACGATCAGTACCTGGTCTGAGAGGATATCAGCCACACTAGGACTGAGACATGGCCCAGACTCCTACGAGAGGCAGCAGTGGGGAATCTTCCTTTTGACTTTTTTAGAAGTAATGAAAAGTGAAGGAAGAGTTATTTAATTCGACCCAAAGGTCTAAAAAGGGTAGTTTGGAGGGAGAGGTTTGGATGGTAAGCTTAATACAATGGTTAGTATTAGAGTTATACAAATTTTAGAAGGGACTCGATAGTTCCATCTTATGTGGAGGCCCACTGACTCAAGAAAGGGACAAGACAACCATTGTTGGATGAAGGCTAATCGTTGTCTTTCGGCTCCATCATATTCACCAATGATGTCATTATTTTTTATCTTTAGCATGGCTACAACTTCACTCCATATCTCCTACAATAACGTCATCTAAAGCACGGGTTGATTGGAGAAGACCCGCCTAAAACATTGTTTCCATAGTGTCCATAGTGTTATTGGGCTAACCAATTGCAACACGACTTTATCTTTGGCATTGATGGGAGTTGAGTGAACATTGTCAGTGGTGTAAAACAAGACCTATCGTCCCTTTATCAACAATGGCATCCCCTGCTCTTGATGCTCATATTTGTCAATTGGGGCCTGCCATGTTAACCAACATACATTCCCCTACTTGAATGTACCTTGCACTTGGCATAATTGCTATAGTCAGCAAAACCCCCACTATATTCAATGACTCTCTAGCCAATCCCATAGAGCGTGTCAGATTGATTCTATTTCATTAGGGCATGCTACACAATTAGGAGAGCAAGGGATCTCACATTACCACACTCCAACCAACAATGATCTATGTATTAATAGCCATTGAAACGTGGTAATTCGCCTAGCTTGTTATTGTTTCCATAATTAATGTCAAAACTTGGCAATAGTTGTATGGGGAACATGATATGTGTGCTACATCTTTGTACTAGTCAGTTCCCTGTCGGTTTGAGCAACTAGGATGTGGCGACCCAATCTAGTCGTCAATTGGAAGAAGGGGATGACTTTGCTTCTTTGTCCCGTATAAGGATCGTGCCACGTCCATTGCAAAGGGTCATAGCTAACCTTATATAGCCAAGTGTTTTCATGAACACATATGTGCCATTATGGTTGTACTTTGATCAGATCGCAATCTACAATTCACTCACTACTTGTATACGTGAGCACTCAATTTGGCTTCAACATTCCTCCTGAGATGATGATTGCACCACGTATTCACTCCATTCAACAAAAGTTGATACATTGGAGCTCAAAAAAACTTTTTCTAGTAGGACGCATCATAGTGGCGAATCAGGTATTACTTGTAAAAACATGGTACAACCTATCATGTTTGACGATCTCAAAAGGAAGTATACATAAGATTCAACCATGGGTATGCAATTACATTTGGTCTGGTAAGGAAAATCATGCAACCTAGATCAAGGTGGTGTTGCATAAACTCACATCACCCAAGTCAAGAGGAGGGATGGGTCTAATTTATCCCCTCTCACAGTTGAAAGCATTACTCATCAAATTTTTGGTGCAAAGACTCCAACCAGGGGATGACTCTCGGAAATCGCTACTGATACTACACTTTGCTTACTTTAAGCCATAAATAGAGGTTGATTGGGCCCCTAAGACGGGATAGGTTCTAAACATGGATCTCAAATCAAGATTCTTGAGCCAATTGGAGGACAAATTCAGTGCATCCATGTGGACGGCATGGTGTGATATAAGACTGTTAGAGACTGAGGCCGTTAGTGCAGAAACGAGAACAACATTATGTAATGAAGGACAACAAGTGATGGCAGAAGTAAACTAGGTTGAACAGATCAAGCAAGACAATTGAGCAAAGATCAAGATCAAAGAGACAGAATGTGTGTGAGAGAGAGAGACCGAGAGACACACAAAGTAATTGTCTTATTACAAACGTTACAAATAGAAGAATAGTGATATCAACATCATCATGAACTAGGTTACAAAGTTAGTTATATACTAACTAGGCTAGGGCAACTGTCCTTTTACATATTTACATGAATGTCCCAAACCTAGTTTGTCCAAGTGGGATAGTGTGAATATATACACCTGTATTCAACACTCCCTTGTAATGGGCGTATACACTAAGGAGAGACTTGTAATATAAAACCAAAGATACAAGATATACAAAGAGATGTTAGGATAGATCAGCTTATTGCCAAATCGGTACTGGTCGAAATAAACAGAGGTCGATTGTTCGAAGCTATCTTTGTTGTCCGACTCGATCAAACTAACTTCTCCTTAAGCACATCTTGTGCCGAAGTGACCAGAATTGGTCAGCTACGAGACACTTGGTCGTCCCATCTAATATATTGTTGGCCATAGAGATCTTCTTGAGGCCGAGCTTCCCCTAAGTTACATAGTCCTAGACGAAGTGATATCGAATGTCGATGTGCTTCGAGGCATTGTGATGGACCAAGTTCTTCGACAAGGTGACAACACCCTGATTGTTGCTATAGACAACTAGAGCCGAATTGGGATCGGCTTGTCGAAACGTACACGCCAACCGATCAAGCCATAGAGGCTCTTTCACCATGTCAGACGCAGCTATGTATTCGACTTCTGTGGTTGAAGTGGTCATGCACTCCTAAATTTTGACTTTCATGAAATTGCTAAGGTCTTGTGTGCCCACCAAGTATCTGACTTAGCTGAGATTGTGCATGAATCTGTTGACGACTCCTACAACATGTGCTATGTCAGGCCGTTTCGCGATCATCATGTACATCAAGGAGCCGATTGGCGGTGCATACGGTACCGATTTCATATCTTCCCCCACCAAACGGTGTCGTGAAGAATTTCGGCCAGAGGCGGAAACCGGGAAACATTGGCTACATCGGCGGGGTGCAACATGTGTGCTCACCCTTGTACATTTAGTGTGAATAACGAGGGCGCCTTTATGGCACCGAAGAGTAGTCAAGTCGGGACAGACGATCCCATGTAAGTCGGGATTTATCCCACATTGTAATGCATCCCTCTCCTTGTTCTATAAAAGGAAGGGAGCGCCCTTTGTGAAAGGGTTGCCCATTTTGCTTTAGAGGGTATACCGTTAGATTTAGGGTTAGTTACATTCCTTCTTCTTCTTCTTCTTCTTGTTCTCCCCCCCCCTTCGTGTTCACTTAGGGTTTGCTTCAGCTCGTCTCCTGCGCAAGACCCCGCTCGGCGCGACAAGCCCGTGAGCTCCCCGACCAGTGGCTTGGCAGCCGACGACTACTGTAACCTACCTTGGTTCGGCTCGAAGCCGGGAATGTATTCTTCCTTTTATATATATACATTTGCGTCTGTCTTTGTATATTCGCGTCTCTGTTGGTGTCGGGTGCTTCCCCTTTCCTGCGTTTCCTGTACATAAGGGCGTGAGTCGGGTCGGCCTGTGTGTGTGTGTGTGTGTGCGTGTGCGTGCGTGAGTTGGTGGCAAGCGCGCGCTCCCTCTCTTTCTCTCTCTCCCTTCGGTTGCTTCCGGTGTGCTTCTAGGATGCCCCAGAAACGGTGAAGTACGACTTCCTACGCTCCGTCACTCCCTAGTCCAAGACCCCCATGGTCCTGCCTTTCTCCACGCACGCGCGTAACAACACGACATCTTTGGTGAACCCGACGTGAAAGGCGGCAAGGGAGGATGGAGTCGGAAGACGACGACCTCGCGGTGATGGTGGCCGAAGTGGTGTTGGAGTCGGCACGAGTGATGATGAGGTGAGAAGCAGCGCAACAAGCGGTTTAGCGAGTGGTCGAAAGAGTCGGTCGTTTCAATGGGGACAAAGTCCCATCTTACTTGGGAGCCTACAACGCGGATATGGAGGAGCGTGGCGTAGACGAGGCGTTGAGGCTGGAGTTCTTCTATCGGGTCGTAGTTGTCCGGATGCATGCGGAAGTAAAGGAGCTCCGTGAGGCTCATAGTTCGTGGGAGGCCTTCGAAGAGGTGCTCTTGAAGTCATACGGAGGACGGCGGAAGAGCCGGGGACGACACGACTTCGACCAGTGGGTAGCATCGGCAAAGACCCACCGAGGCGCGACTAAGGCGTTCCGAGAGTTCGAGCGACGACTTGCTTGGCTCCCGGAGCGGGAACAAGGTTTGGTGGGAACCGACAAGGTCCTATTGTTCGTCAGGTCGATCGACCGAGCGGAACGGGAGGCCATCGGGATGGAGCTCGAAGACGATGACAGAGCGAATGGGCTTACGGAGGACTGGTCAAAGGTCGGAAGGGTGTGCCAACGGCTAGACAATGAGCAAGCCGAGAAGGCTAAGAGGAAGGCGCGCGACGGCGTGCCATCACAACAGGAAGAGGCCGAACGGCAAAGGGAGAAGTACAAGGGATGAAGAGGAGAACGAAGACCGGTCCTACAGGATCCCCACACCAGTCTGGATGCCCCGGCAGTTCGGCCAACATGGCAACGTGAGACCTAGGGAGAAGGCTGGTGGCGACAGGAGAACGGGACCCGGCAATCCGGAGAAGGACAAACGGACCCGGACAAGAACCGGGCGGAGCAGACTCCCGGACGACCATTCCAGGAGGGAGTAAGAGAGCAGGCCTATGAAGAGGCCGAGGAGACAGTACGTCGATACCACGCGAGAAGGTGCGGAGTAAACCGCCCTCTCACCATGCGGAAAACGACAACCCGAGACAGGGTCAGGAAGACAAATCGGAGGCCCAAGGAGGATCCTTCACACCGGTTCTACAGAAACCGGCGGTCGGCCTAAAGTGACGAACGGTGGCGGCGAGGGGACGAAGGCAAAGGGCTACGGATGGGCGGTCTACGGAGATCCTCACACCGATCCGGCGGTCGGCCCAAGAGCCAGCGTAAGTCCTATAGGAAAGGACGGTGGCGGCAGGTGAACGTGACCAACAGAAGCGAATGGCGAAGGCAGAGCGAAGCAGCTGTGACCTTACACGCACTGATTCTAGAGACTCCGGCAGCCAATGACAAGAGGAGGCGTGAGACCTAGAGTAAGGGACGGTGGCGGCGGCAAGGCAGGCAACCGAAGCCAGAAGGGGAGGTCCCACGAAGACACTCACACCGATCCGACGGTCGGCCCGAGTGCCAGCGTGAGTCCTATAGGGGAGATCGGTGGTGGCAGGAGAACGTGATCGGACGACAGGAGGCGACGAACGACAAGGACGTATGAGGCCGGCAAGGTGGCTACGGACCATCTCAAACCTTCCGGCGAGGTGAGTAGGCGTAAGGAAGTCTGGTCCTACGGGATCCCCACACCTAACCAGAGACTCTGGCAGTTCGGCCAACGTGGCAACATGAGACCGAGAGAGAAGGTTGGTGGCGGCGGGACACGGGACCCGACTACGCGGAAGACACAAGGAGAGTCCGAGAGGGACTCAAACAAAAGACACCCGGATCTCGTCAAGAAACGAAACGAAGACCAGTCCTATGGGACCCTCACACTGATCCGGAGACCCCGGCAGTTCGGCCAACGTGGCAACGTGAGACCTAGGGAGAAGGACGGTGGCGGCAGGGAACGGTACCCAACGACACGAGGTAGCGGATAGGGAACCGGTAAGACGGGGCGGACGAAGTGCGAAACCCTCACTGGCCGGTTATGGTTTCGGAACGAGCCGGTAGGGGCAAACACAGGGAAGTGTGTTAGGCCGGAAAGGCACACCTGGGACGGAACAAGAGTCTCACAAGTGGCCATCGCGGGCCGGATCGAAGCGTGACTATGGGACGGTGTTCGGCGCGGGCGGAGCCGAACAAAGGAAGCGGAAGATGGCACAAGGGAGGTGTCGGGAACGAGGGAGGTGCCGGGAACGAGGTGACGAGTGCATAGTGGACTGCACAGGGTCGGAGTCAGGGGATGACAAGAGAGGCCGGAGGAGGATCCTCCACACTCGCTTCGTAGATCCCAGGAGCTCCGTCGAAGTAGCGAAGACTGACACGGCAAGCCCGGGGTGACAAGCTGGTGGGGGTGAGGGGACGACGGCAAGCGGAAGACTTAGGACCTGTTGCAGCAGCACGAAGATGGGAAGGGCCAAGTGGGCTACTACAGGGTGTTCCTCGGATGCGGAGGACACCAGTATGCGGGTGAGCGGCGATGCACGATCTGGCCGGGAAAGGGGCCGACAAGGCGTGCAATGAACCGGAGTACGGCACAGGCAGTGCCAAACAACGGAGGAGGGTATGTGGCACACGGAGGTGCCGGAGCGGAAAGGCGAGCGCGGAGATAGGTTGCGCGGTTCGGAGGTAGCGCGTAGAAGGCCAGAAAAGGATCCTCCACACCGTTTCGGAGACCATGGCAGTTCGAGCCGACGCGGCGATGTAAAGACCATGGAGAAGGAAGGTGGCTGCAAGAGGACGAAGGCAACGCGAAACAGCATGGGACGGCAATTAGGACAACACGAATGGTCAACGGAGGCCAAGCGGGTCACTACGGGCGTTCCTCAAGCCGAGGACATCGAGCATACGGCGGGGAGTGGGGCGTTCATACGGCCGAACAAGGGCCAGCCGAAGTATGCGTACTCGGAGATCGCGGTAGAGGACCCATCGACGGGTCGAACGAGCCTACGAGGAGGTAAGCGCGAAGGAAGAACCGAAGCTGACGGATCAAACCGGCAGCGAGCCGGGATGCAGATTACGGAAGACCAGTTTCTCACCGGCCGAAATCTCCCACCCTTCACCGGATTTGGCACGTACCGGTGGACGTGCGGTTTGGTGGGGGCGGATGTCGTGAAGAATTTCGGCCAGAGGCAGAAACCGGGAAACATTGGCTACATCGGCGGGGTGCAACATGTGTGCTCACCCTTGTACATTTAGTGTGAATAACGAGGGCGCCTTTATGGCACCGAAGAGTAGTCAAGTCGGGACAGACGATCCCATGTAAGTCGGGATTTATCCCACATTGTAACGCATCCCTCTCCTTGTTCTATAAAAGGAAGGGAGCGCCCTTTGTGAAAGGGTTGCCCATTTTGCTTTAGAGGGTATACCGTTAGATTTAGGGTTAGTTACATTCCTTCTTCTTCTTCTTCTTCTTGTTCTCCCCCCCCCTTCGTGTTCGCTTAGGGTTTGCTTCAGCTCGTCTCCTGCGCAAGACCCCGCTCAGCGCGACAAGCCCGTGAGCTCCCCGACCGGCGGCTTGGCAACCGACGACTACTGTAACCTACCTTGGTCCAGCTCGAAGCCGGGAATGTATTCTTCCTTTTATATATATACATTTGCATCTGTCTGTGTATATCCGCGTCTCTGTTGGTGTCGGGTGCTTCCCCTTTCCTGCGTTTCCTGTACATAAGGGCGTGAGTCGGGTCGGCCTGTGTGTGTGTGTGCGCGTGTGTGTGCGTGAGTCGATGTCAAGCGCGCGCTCCCTCTCTTTCTCTCTCTCCCTTCGGTTGCTTCCGGTGTGCTCCTGGGATGCCCCGGAAATGGTGAAGTACGACTTCCTACGCTCCGTCACTCCCTAGTCCAAGACCCTCGTGGTCCCGCCTTTCTCCACGCACGCGCGTAACAACGCGACAACGGGATGTCGGAGAGTCTCATTGAGATAGCCGAAGGCTAATGGGGAGCGAGGTCGAAGCAGATTTGGCCAATTGCATGTTGAAGCACTCCAGGACACGTTTGATGTAGTCGGCTTGAGACAAAAATAATCTTCATTCCAAGTATGACCTAGGTCGAGTTGGACCTAGGTCCTTCATTGTGAACTTCAACCACAGTTGCCGAACAAGATCGACAAGCTCTCCACCATGTTGGTTGGAGAGAAAGATGTCATCCATGTACAGGATGAGGAAGATGGGTGACCCATCTGTTGGGAGACAGGTCCCTCCGGATGGGAAGGGAGAAGAACAGTGTGGATGAGGAGTAGCTGGCTACGGAGAGCCGGATGGTGCAGACCCGGTATGAACCGGATGAAGAGTACCCGGCTACGGAGAGCCGGATGGTGCAGACCCGGTATGAACCGGATGAAGAGTACCCGGCTACGGAGAGCTGGATGGTGCAGACCTGGTATGAACCGGATGAAGAGACATATTAGTAAATATGTTTCTGATAGTCCATCGCGGCTACATTTGTAAATAGCCGAAAAGTCATATTAGTATAAATATGACTTAGGGCAAACCTTTTAGAAACTGTTGTGGTTGTTGTCATTTTCTTGTTGGTGCAAGAAGAGAGAGTGTGTAACTGTGTACAGGTTGAGAGAGAGAGAGAAAGAGGTCGTTGCCTCTGTTGTAACCGCCGCCTGTGGCGAAGATCTGTGAGCACGAGGTCGGTGCCTCAGTGAACTCACGGTTGTATATTCTTACATAGTGACAGTTTGCAGCCTGTGGGCTGCCGTGGTTTTTTCCCCTAGTTTGGGGTTTTTTCCACGTAAACCTCCTGTGTATCTCCCTCTTCTTCTTGTCGAGTTTTATTTCCCGTTTTCTGTGTATGATCCTAAGCTCGGTTGTGGCCGAGCGTTGCGCATAAGGAGCGTTGAGTTCCCGTCAAGTGGTATCAGAGCGAAATGACACAGAAAATGGAAGACTCGTTTGGCGGCATGTTCAAGCTCACCGGCTCCAACTATTCAGTGTGGAAGTCGAAGATGAGGGAAATGCTCGTGGTTAAAGACCTCTGGCTGCCGGTTCAGTTCGGGGACAAGAGACCGGACAAAATCGACGCCGAAATATGGGAGCTGATGCACATGAAGACAACGGCGTACATACAGTGCTTCATCGACATGAGCTTGTACAACAACCTCAATGAGGAGAGTAAGGCTCATGAGCTCTAGGAGAAGATCGGCATAATGTTTCAAAACAAAAATGTTGTTAATCAGGTTTCGGTATTCCGAAAGCTAGTAAGACTCCGGTACCAAGATGGCTCCAGCATGGCGGAGCACATGAATGCCTTCCAGGGGCTGATACACCAGGCAACGTCATTGGAACTACCTCTCGCCAATGAGGTACTAGCGCTACTCCTGCTCGGTTCCCTCCCGGATAGCTGGGAGACGTTGGTTGTCACTTTGGGCAACACCGGGCCGGAAGGAAAGCAGTTATCCCTAGCAAGAGTAAAATCGAGCTTGCTAGATGAGGAGGCGCATCGGAAAGATAAAGATACAAGCTCCGACTCCAAAGCGCTCCTTACCGAATCAGAATGCGGAAGACATAGAAACCGTAGTCCCCAGAACCGGGAGAAGTCGGGGACACGGTCAAAGTCAAGGGGGAGGCCTACTTGCTTCTATTGCGGCAAGCCGGGTCACTTCCAAAAGAACTGTCGACATTTCCGTAAAGACAAGGAAACCGACGGTACCGATTCGAAGCGGACCCCAGACCGGAACGGTAAAGACCGAAGGGGGCCGGACCAGAAGGGAAGGACGGCAATCGTGGCAAGTGAAGAAGAGTTGATGCTCATCATCGAGGAGTGTGAGATAAACCTTGCCGGCGACGAGATGACCTTGGTGGTAGACTCCGAAGCATCGTTCCACCTTACCCCAGACCGGAAATACTTCTCATCCTACTCAGCCGGTGACCATGGCTGTGTCCGGATGGGGAATGAAGGTACATGCCGAATTGTCGGCACAGGAGACGTGTGCCTGTCAACACCAACCGGATGCAAGTTGCTACTGAAGGATGTCTGACACGTTCCGGAGGTTCGTCTGAACCTGATATCAGCCAGTCCGCTAGATGATGAGGGCTACACGGGTAGCATCCGAAACGGTGTCATGAATTTCAGCAAAGGGAGCCTAATTGTGGCTCGGGCCCGGAAGGTAAACACACTGTACCTGATGAATGCCCAGCTATGCTCGAAAGAACTGAACGTGGCATCCGACACTGCCGGTGAGCTGTGGCACAAGAGGCTGTGTCATATGAGCGTGAAGGGGATGAAGAGGCTTGCAGACGACAACCTCATTCCAGTGAAGAACGTGCACTTAGAGAAGTGCACTGATTGTCTGGCCGCTAAGCAGAACCGGACCTCCTTCCGACCAAGGCCACCGATGAGACGTAATGCACCACTGGAGTTTGTGCATACGGATGTGTGTCAAGTAGACACGAAGTCACATGCCGGAGCGCAGTACTTCGTGACGTTCATAGATGACCACAGCCGGAAGCTGTGGGCCACACCATTGAAGACGAAGGATTAGGTGTTATCCGTCTTCAAAGACCTCCACGCGAGAGTGGAAAGAGAAACCGGCCGGAAGCTGAAGGCGGTTCGAGCAGACAACGGAGGAGAATACCGGGGGCAGTTCGAGGAGTACTGCCGCTCAAAGGGAATCCGGCTCGAATTTACCGTGCCGAAGACGCCGGAACTAAACGAACTGGCCGAGAGGATGAACCAGACCATAATGGAGAGGGTCCGGAATATGCTAGCGCATGCAAAATGCTGGGAGACAGGTCCCTCCGGATGGGAAGGGAGAAGAACAATACCGACGAACAAACGGTACGAGGAGCACCCGGCTACGGAGAGCTGGATGATACAGGCCCGATATGAACCGGATGAGGAGTACCCGGCTACGGAGAGCCGGATGATGCAGGCCCGGTATGAACCGGATGAGGAGTACCCGGCTACGGAGAGCCGGGTACTCCTCATCCGGTTCATACCGGGCCTGCATCATCCGGCTCTCCGTAGCCGGGTACTCCTCATCCGGTTCATATCGGGCCTGTATCATCCAGCTCTCCGTAGCCGGGTACTCCTCATCCGGTTCATACCGGGCCTGCACCATCCGGAGGGACCTGTCTCCCAACAAACTCCCCCTTCACTCAAGCATGGGGTGTCTTACCAGTCCGATTCTCTTCCGGCATGCATCCAGCTTGTCGGGTGTCAGCACTTTGGTCAGCATATCTGACACGTTCTCGGCCGTGTGGATCTTCGTCAGTGCGAACTCCTAGTCATCTACTCTTTCCCGGATCCAGTGATACCTCCGTTGGATATGCTTCGTCCGGGAATGGTAGGCCGCATTCTTAGCAAGGTGGATAGCACTTTGACTGTCCCAATAGAGTCGGTATTCCTCTTGCTGTTTACCGAGCTCTCCGATGAAGTCCTTCATCCATAAAATTTCCTTGCCGGCTTCCACAGCCGCCATGTACTCCGCCTCCGTGGTTGACAATGCAACCGTCTTCTGCAGCCTCGATTGCCACGAAACAGCTCCCCCTACATATGTCATTAAATACCCGGATGTAGACCGGCTGGTATCCACATCAGCCGACATGTCCGAATCGGTGAAACCGTCCAGTTGAGGTTTTCCGGAGCCGAATCGGAGACACATATTTGAAGTGCCCTTCAAATACCGGAGTATCCATTTGACCGCGTTCCAGTGCTCCTTGCCGGGATTACTCATAAACCGGCTCACCACTCCGACTGCGTATCCTATGTCCGGTCGGGTACAAACCATTGCGTACATCAAGCTCCCGACAGCAGAGGCATATGGAATCTTCATCATATCCGCCTTCTCTGCTTTCGTCTTTGGGCTTTGGTTTCTGGACAGCTTGCAGTTTGCCGGAAGTGTCGATCCGACCGGTTTTGCTTCTGACATGTTGAACCGGTGAAGCACCTTTGTCACATACTTCTCCTGTGATAGCCTTAATTGCTTCACTGACCGGTCCCGAATGATGA
>NW_028230445.1:7415381-7471205 GCF_043228905.1 Azolla caroliniana
AAAATTTATAAAGTGTAAATGTGATGTGCACTTATGTGCACATACACATGTAGACTAAAGGGAGAGTACATGAAGTACGGGTGTTGTGAGTATTGGGCATAGTGTCTGTGTGAGGAGAGGGAGTTAAGGCCCCATCAATCTCTCCTCCTAAGATCAAGGCCAAATATTCCCCTATTGAAAGAAGGGGGGTTTGGCCTCTTCTTTATGTAATGTGCCTCACCCCTTACTACTATAAAAGGGAGTGAGGGGCTTCCACTTTTTGGGTTTCTTTGGGTTGCCATTACGGTTTCGGAATTTTAGGTTTTAGGATCTCGTTTTAGGGGTTTCATTGATTTTCTTTTTCTTCTTCTTCTTCTTTTCCCCTATCCGGTTAAGGTTTCATCTAGATGGTTTACATTCGGCCTACGCGGTCATGGTTGTAATTCATGTGGTGTTTTAGTAATATAATCATTCGATGAATCTTGTCTTGTCTTGTCTCTAATCTTAATCTCTCGAATCTTAATATTTCTCTTCCTTCTCCGTTGAACTCCCAAGCTTCTCTCCCTTCTCTTACTCCCTAGTCCAAGACCCCCGTGGTCCCGGCCCTTTTCGACACGTTGTCGTAGTGTATTTCGTACACTACGTGAAAAACTTCTAAAGTACCGATTTAATAAATATGAATAAATAGTAGAAAATATTAAAATATATATAACATGCATAGGGCAAGATTCAAACCTTGCACCTCCATGTTAATAATGTAATGTCTTACCATTACACTAGCATTTCATTTGTGTTAAAAAGTAAATGTCCCACATAAAACATCGTAAGTTCACGTAGGATAAACTTTAGTTAAAAGAAAAACGCATGCTAAAAGAAAAAGCTACGCATGCACATCTAGCGTGCATGAACGCTATAGTTGATAAAAAACGCACAAGTTAGAAAAAGCATGATCACTTTAGATAAATCATATAGTCTATCTATAGGAAAAGCATGGAGTCTATAGTTAGAGAAAAAAAAGCATGGATTCCTAAGACTCCCTCATCACTACATAAGGATGGGGAGCACAATGTAATGTGTGTGTGAAATATTTGGAAATTGGATATATTTCCGAAAGCACCAACCGATTAATATAATCGAGGGATTCACGAAAATAATATAATCTATACTTGTGGGATTCACAAGTTTCCTATATCTTTCTTTCAATCTAAATACATATTCTTATCTAAATATTGATTAATCGAATACAATACACTCGTGGGATTCACGAAATTTCTATCTCTCTTTCGAATAATCTATTCATTACTAGCCTCATCTCATATTCTTCTTTCTCCTAGTCCAAAACCTCGGCGGTTCCCACCCGACTCACGCAACGATCCGGAGCCGAAAGGCACGACAATGTACTCGTGGATTTCCGCGATACCGCCTTCTTGACGGCTTCGGCCCAGTAGAATTTCAGCATATACTTCTCCTCAAACATCGCCCTAGCCGCTTCTTCGATCATTTGATTCTTCCTCTCGGCCACACCGTTCTGTTGCGGCATGTATCTGTAGGAGAATTCTTTCCTTTTGCAGATAGCTAGAGAACTAGTCGGAAAAATACTCTTTCTCGCCATCGGACCATAGGCACTTGATTTTTCGGCTTGTCTCCCGTTCGACAAGGCTCTTCACCTTTAAGAAATCGGAGAAAACTTCACTTTTCTTCTCGATCAAGCATGCCCAAGTGTCCCGAGTGTAATCATCGATGAAGGTTACAAAGTAACGACTTCCACCGATATTTACGTTCTGTGTCGGTCCCCATACATCTTGTTGAGAATCAAGCTTAACATAGTGCAACATGTGAACACACCTTTTGAGAATCTATGATTACTCAAAGGTCAAGAGTCACACCACTACTCTCTACACATTAACTATGTGTAATAGAATCATATTCTATGACACATAACTAATGAGTTACATATTCCCTATGACTATGAGTCTTCACATTCTCCAAGAGAGAGTGGTTGTTGTGGTTAGTTAATGAAGAGAGAGGGTGACTATATATAAATCACCCTCCTCATACTTCATATTAAGTCGGTTGTGACTCCTTGTAATGCTACATTTTTGTATTTCATATTCTCCTTATGAATATACATCTTCTTCTTCTTGAGTATTCTATTTCCATTCTATCTATCCATCTTGTGTCTTCTCTTCTCTTCTCTATTTCCTCTCACACATACACATAACACATATATCTTCCGCTACACAAGAATCATACCCGATTCTTTACATGGTATCAGAGTGATTTGGTAGCTCAATCTAGCCCATCCGCATGTGTTGTGTTCTATGCCGACGTTCAAGAAGAACCGGTCCATTGCTATTGTAGTGCGACTACATAGCTCGTATTCGACAGAGAAGGAAAAGAAAAGAAGGAAGAAATATTCATCAACAATGAATACTCAAATGGGGAGCACTCTCCCTAGCGAGAAGCTAGATCAAAACAACTTTGCATCTTGGGAGTACAAGATGCACCAATACCTTGTTGTCCATGGCTATTGGGGTTACATAAAAGGAACACAAGAAAATCGATCCGACCCAAAAGACGCCGACTATGCAACATGGGAGCAAGCGGCAAGCCGAGTGATGTATTGCTTGACGACATGTGTTCATGACCACATGCTTGGCTACATTCGAGAAGCTGAGACGCCAAAGGAAGCATGGGAGAATCTACGGAAGATTTTCACCGCTAATACAACCGCGAGAAAGCTTCAACTCCGCCAAGAGTTGAACAACATCCAACAAAGGGATATGTCCATCACGAGCTACACCTTAAAGATCAAGGAGCTTTGCAACTCGCTCATCTCGATAAGTGTCAATGTGGATGATGATGAGATGGTGCAAATATGCCTCGGCGGCCTTGCACCACGGTTCGGCGTGATGAGGACCGCCGTATTAGCACGGGAAAATCCGCCCTCCTTCTTCGATCTTCAATCCATGTTGTTGGTCGAAGAAAACCATGTTCGAACAAGGAAGAACGCCTCGGAAGGCCACATGCTTTACTCACACTTGAACGGAGGAAGAGGATGCAACCGTGCAAGAAGAGGCCGATTCGGCCAAGGACGAGGCAGACGAGGCCCGACTTATGAAAACAACTCGCAATTTCGGTATCAAGACGGAAGCCATCGAGGAAGCTTCGGAAGAAGGGGGAGCTTCCATTCCGGTCTGAGCCGACCGTAAGAAGATGCGCGAGTCAGGTTCCACTAGCCGATAACTCACCAATTACGCCACCAACTCCAAGTAATAATGACGATCGTGGCGGAATGTTCGTAATGAGACATAGAGAAAATTCTATGTTGGCTTCTACTTCAACTAGTGCCTCCGGTCCGGAAGACATATGGTTTGTCGACTCCGGTGCCTTGCCTCGAACCATATGATGTCTCATCAAGAATGGTTCCAAGAACTTTGAGAGTCGAAACGACCCGGCTACGTCGAAACCGGAGACGACACTAAGTATCCGATTCGACACATCAGCAATGTCCCATTCGGCAAAGAAGGTAAACAAACTTTTATTAAGAATGTCTTGCATGTACCAACCATTTCGAAGATTTTGGTCTCCGTCGGCCAAATTGTTGAGCAAGGGATGCAAGTACGATTTAATCAAGGCGGTTGCTTCATTGAAAAAGAGGGCCGACTCATCACTCATAGACGAAGAGAGGGCCGAATGTTCATTCTCGACTAGCACGAGATGAAATCAGCCATGTTCACAAAGGGCACGAAAGCCGATTCCGACATAGAGTTATGGCACAAGAGAATTGGCCATATCAACCTCCAAAATCTCAAGGCAATGCAAGTTTAGTTAGTTAGTCAACCATGTAACTTCGTAGTTACCTAGATAGAATCTAGTTAGAAGTGTTGACTATAACGCCTTAAATAGGACCTTGCACTTAAGTGGGATATTCTAGATCCTCCACTCCTAAGTACATTTAATATAGAACTTACACCTTTGTCTCTCCCGCGTATTGTTAAGCTCTCCATTAAACCTGTTTTCTATTGCTTCCGCACGCTATTTGTTTTTACATGGTATCAGAGCGCGAGGGTTGAGAACCTCTGTAGCCGACACTCGCTTTTGCAAGAAGAAAACCTAACCTTTGAAAAAAAAAAAACACAAAAAAACAATGGATAGAGGAATGGCTAGCTCGCTTCCGGTGGAGAAGCTCGACAGAACTAACTACGCATCTTGGTCATACAAGGTGCACCAGTACCTGCTTGGGCATGGTTACTGGAGCTATGTCGACGGAGCTAACGACACAACACCTGATGCGGCACACAAGGACTTCCCGGTGTGGGAACAATCGGCAAGCAGAGTAATGTACTGCTTTGTGTCTAGTGTCAGAGACCAGCTGCTGAGCCATGTCCGAGATGCCAAGACGCCGAAAGATGCTTGGGGAAACCTGAAGAAGGTGTTCGCCGGAAGCACTACAACCCGGAAGCTGCAACTCCGATAGGAGCTGAGCAATGTTCGACAGAAGGACATGTTGATGGCTGATTACACGGCCCTAATCAAAGAGATCTGTAACTCGCTTGCCTCTATCAACGTCATGGTAGAGGAAGACGAGATGGTACAAGTCTATCTTGGGGGCCTGGTGTCTAAGTTCCGAGCTTTCTGGACAGCTATATGTACAAGGGAGAATACGCCGTCATTTTTCGACTTACAGTCGATGCTCCTTGTAGAGGAGAACCATGCCGGTGCGTCAACAAGTGCACCCACCGACAACCAGATGCTGTACACGGAGGTGGACCGGCCCTGTGGGCGTGGTGGACGATGCAGGTTGGCACGCAATGGAGGCGGTTGGCAAGGGCAAGACCGACGACACAGAGACCGTGCCGACAACAGTTCCGGGACTTCCACAAGCAGGGGGAGTCAAGATGGAGCCGGAGGCCGGTAGGACAAATCCGCCACGGAATGCTGGTACTGTGGAAAAAAGGGCCACAGAGAAAGCGAGTGCTGGAAGAAGCGCGCCGATTCGGACAGATCTAGATTCGGCAAAACCGGTTGGGAGAACCGGCAAAGCTCGCACTACGCGCAAGGATCGAAAGGATCCGGAACCGAGAAGACCGTTAAGGGGCCAACCTTGGTGATGAAACATGAGGCTAACTCGATGAAGAATACCACTTCCAAATCAGAGGAAGTGTGGTATGTTGATTCCAGTGTGTCAAATCACATGACGAACCACAAAGAGTGGTTCTCCTTCTTGGAGAAACCAGAACAATCGAGAGTTGTCGAAACCGGAGACGACACTCCTCACCCAATCGTGCACGTTGGAGAAGTTCCCCTGAGCCACGTCGGATAGAGGGGGAAGCTGATGAATGTATTACATGTTTCGACTATCACAAAGAACCCTGTGTCGGTTGGATAGATCGTCGACCAGGGAATGCAGGTGCGGTTTACGCACCTCGGGTGCTTCATCGAGGAGGAGGGCCAGATTATTGCGCAAGGGCGTAGAGATGGGAGGATGTTCATCCTCGACACCAATGACGTCGGCACCACCTAGTTCGCCAAAGGACAGAAGGTCGAATTGGACATTGACCTGTGGCACAAGCGGATCGGCCACGTCAATTACCGAAGGCTTCAAGACTTGCAGACGAAACAAATTGTTTTCAGTTTGCCGAAGTGTAGTGGCCGGAAGGCCCAAGTATGTGAAGCCTGCCAACTTGGGAAGCAACACCGACTTCCATTCCCCGCCGAACAAAACCATAGCCGTAATAAGCTTGACCTTATTCATTCGGATGTATGGGGACCGGCACAGAACATGAGTCTTGGTAGGAGTCGATACTTCGTCTCCTTCATCGACAACTATATTCGGCACACATGGATCTACCTCATTGAGCGGAAGAGCGAAGTCTTCGACTGTTTCCGGAACCTCAAGAGCATGGTGGAACGGGAATCGGAGAGGAAGATCAAGTGCCTGCGGTCAGATGGCGGAAAAGAATATTTTTCCGGCCAATTCAACAGTTATCTACAACAAACAGGAATTCGGAGAGAGTTCAGCTGCAGATACACACCGGAGCAAAATGGTGTGGCTGACAGGAAGAAGCGGTCGCTTGTCGACGCGGCAAGGGCAATGCTGGAAGAGAGGAGCATGCCCCATTTCTACTGGGCGGAGGCGGTCCAGAACGGCCATCTACATCCAAAACCAGATCGGTGACAAGGTGTCTGTGCATGAGCTGTATTTCGGGTGCAAGCCGAATTTGAGACATCTTCGGATTTTCAGCAGCATAGCTTATGTGCATATGTCGGATGAGAAGCGGAGGAAGCTAGATGTAAAATCGGAGAAGTGTATCCTCATCGGCTACTCACATGAGCAAAAGGGGTATAAGTGTTATAACCCCCGGACGAAGCAGGTCTGAGTTAGCCGCGATGTTGAGTTTGATGAGACAGCATCATGGTATGCCTTACCAGCTCCGACTTCTGACCCCGACCCGATACCAGAGGATGAGGCTAGTGAGCCTGAATTGGTCCAGATAGAAGATGATGAATCCGGAACTCAAGAAGAGAGTTCGGAATCGTTTTGGTTGAGTGGGCCAAACGAGAGACTGGGTCAATCCGACCAGACGGATGAGGAACCGGCCCGTAATGAAGACTCTGCCGTGCTCTCCCCGCGCAAGGAACTGAGGAGACGGTTCACGCGCAAAGAGAAGGGGAAGAAGAAGATGCTGGATTATGAAACCGGTAATGATGAGCGGATCCGACTCTGGAAAGGAAAATGACGGTTCTTCGGCAGCGAAGACCCAACCGGCCAAGAAGGGCCTCAAACTGGGTAACGGTGGCTTACGCCGGTCAACCCGCCAGAAGGAACCTGTTAAGCAGTACGGGTACAATGAGTACATGGCGCATCACTATGCGTACATGACCAAGGTGGCGGAAGTGCGTGCGCCGGAGAGCTACGCAGAAGCGGCAAAGGACGCACATTGGCGTGCCGCTATGGAAGAAGAGATGCGGGCACTTGATGCCAATGATACATGGGACCTGGTTTACCCTCCCCGTCACAGTAAACCGATCAGATGCAAGTGGGTGTACAAGGTAAAGTACAACACCGATGGTTCAGTTAACTAGTACAAGGCCCGGTTAGTGGAGAAGGGATATGCACAGACCCACGGAATCGACTATGACGGGACCTTCGCTCCAGTAGCGAAGATGACGACAGTTCGTGTGGTGCTGGCGGTTGCTGCGGCAAGGGGGTGGCATCTTAACTAGATGGATGTGAAGAATGCATTTCTTCAAGGAGATCTTGAAGAAGAGGTCTTTATGATACAAGCCCCCAGTTTCCAGATGGAGATGAACAAGTCGACGGTATGCCGGCTGAAGAAGTCACTTTATGGCCTGAAGCAAGCCCCCCGAGCTTGGAATGCGAAGATCACACACCGGTTGCGTAATATGGGGTTTGCGGCCTCGAAGTCCGACTCTTCGTTGTTCATCCGGCAAGGCCCGGACGGTCCGGTTTGCATCTTGTTGTATGTTGATGATCTGGTCATCACCGGACCCGGACTCGATGAAATCAGCCGAGTCAAGTCCCAATTGTCGGATGCGTTTGAGATGAAGGACCTAGGGGACCTTCACTATTTTATTGGGATCGAGGTGATCCGAACCCCCAACGGCATATTGCTCTCACAGAGGCACTATGTGTTGAATATGTTGTACAAGTTCGGCATGATAGAATGCCGACCTGTCTCTACATCCTTGGACCGGAACCAGAAGCTCTATCCCAAGTTCGGACCAGCCTGCGATGAGAAACGGTTCCGACAAATTGTCAGAAGCCTTATATATTTGACCATCACCTGACTCGACATAAGCTATTTGGTCGGTGTGATTAGCCAATTCATGCAGAAGCCGACCATAGAGCATCTTTAGTGCGCGCACCGAATATTGCGGTATGTGAACGGCACAAAGGACCGGGGACTATTATACCGGTGAGGTATAACCGAAGTGCTGGTCGGTTACACAGATGCCGACTGGGCCGGCGATGCATCAGATTGCCGATCAACCTCCAGTTATATGTTTTCCCTAGGTAGCGCGGCTGTTACGTGGAGCAGCAAAAAGCAGCCAACAGTTGCTCTGTCGAACACTGAGGTTGAGTATCGGGGCGCTACCGTTGCCACTTGTGAAGCCATTTGGCTTCGGTGACTGCTGCAAGACCTACGGATCGAGGTACGACCCCGATTCTGATCTACTGCGACAACATACGCAGCGTGCAACTCTCCAAGAACCCCGTATTCCATGCTCGCACAAAGCACATAGAAGTGCACTATCACTTCGTGCGTGAGCGTGTCCTGAGCGGTGAGGTCGAACTTCGGTATGTTCACATGGATCGGCAAGTTGCTGACATCTTCACCAAACCACTCGGATCGGGTAAGTTGCAACACTTCATTGAAATTCTCGGTGTTCAACATCTCGACGTGCCACAATTGAGGGGGAGAACGAGCAAAAACACCGGAACGGGCAAAGGCAAAGAGACTGCCGATTGCGCCGGTGAGGGAAGAACCGATAAAGGGAGAGACAAGAAGAAGAAAGGAGCTGAGTTGACAAAGGAAGTCAACACATCCGAACAAGTCGGAACAAGCAGCAGCGGCGACAGAGTCAAGAAGGATAGAGCCGACCGAAGGAAGAAGGCCAAGACCCGAACATGGTCCGATGTGGTGAAGGGCCTTGAATTGGAAGACGAATTGGGAGTGACCGATTTGGACAAGAGTTGGAACGAATTGGAGACAGTCAATTTGGTTCAACAAACAGATTTAGAAGGACCGGATCAATTCAAGGCCAAGAGGATGGGAAGGTAGCGTAAGTCAACGCCAACACGAAGGAACTTGCGAACCGGCACACGCCGAAGTCACAGCAGCGAGGGAGCTGAATTGGGCATGTTGGGCAGACAAACCGACCGAGGAGGTCGAGGTGTGCAGAACAAGAGGGGTCGCGAAAAACAGAACCGGACCGGACGAGGAGCGCGAGCAAGGCGGAGTGACGCTAGAAGGAGCCGGGCAGAAGGACCAGTTGCCACAGACGTTGACACTACGACCGGACCTCAAGTTGAGCTTGAGGGGGAGTGTTGAGCGGCAAGCTCAATTGGAGCCGGATCGGCTGAATAAGCCTGAGCCGGTGAGCGAGACGGATCGGTGAGCCGGTGAGCACCTAGTGAGCAAAAGAGCCGGTGAGCTAGGGAACCGGTTAGCCGGATCCATCTGTAACTGGAAGCCTAGTAGCAGCTAGACTACTAGGGAGTTAATACTCTCGTAGTTAGTGTCAGACGCTTGAGTGAGCATTGAAGTACACCGTACTTCTGTCAGTCCGTATGAACTTGTATAAAAGTGTTCGCTGAACACATACTATGTACAGAGTGTTGATATAATTTTTGAATAGTGATTCTTGTTCTGCTCTCTCTCTGTCTCTCCCGCGTACTATTAAGCTCTCCATTAAACCTGTTTTCTATTTTCTGTTTTCTATTGCTTCCACACGCTATTTGTTTTTACAGTAACCCACGATGGGTGGAAGTAGTCGACCTTCGCCCACACACTACAAGCCTTCGTCACCGGCTTGAGGGGGAGGAATTGAGATTGCCACGGCGAGGAAAGCCGAAGACCGGACGGAAGCCGCACAGAAGCCGACATCGGAAGTCGGACAACGCCAAAAACAACGCCGGATGTCGGACGCCTCACACTTGAGCTTGAGGGGGCGTGTTGAGAGATCAAGCTCAATTAGAGTTAGTTAGTTAGTCAACCATGTAACTTCGTAGTTACCTAGATAGAATCTAGTTAGAAATGTTGACATAACGCCTTAAATAGGACCTTGTACTTAAGTGGGATATTCTAGATCCTCCACTCCTAAGTAGATTTAATATAGGACTTACACCTTTGTACCTATATTCTCCTCACACATGTGCACCCTTGGACATGAGATCTATATATACCTCATTGATGGTATTTTTGTATTTGATGATGATAATGTTGATGCTAATTTAATATAGTCACTCATCCCCCATCTTGTGTTCTTCATAAGTGTATCTCTCTCTTTCTCTCTCTCTCTCTCTCTCCCTCTCACACACATACACACACATATCACATAATCTTCCGCACTTAACTTAATCACATCATTAGGTACTAATTAACCCTTAATTACTTACCTAATTCTTAATAGTTGTATACCATAGGAATCGGTGTATGACATCGGGTGTGAACGACCTTACTCCGCACGAGAAGGTTTTCGGAAAGAAGCCAGACCTATCACATGTTCGGATATTCGGCTCCATTGCGTACATGCACATCCCCGACGAGAAGCGACAAAAGCTCGACCTGAAGTCGGAGAAATGTATCCTCGTAGGATATTCACTGGAGCAAAAGGGGTACAAGTGCTATAACCCCTCAACTCGAAAATCTCGAGTAAGTCGAGATGTCGTTTTCGATGAGTCCGCATCTTGGTATGCACCAGAGACAACCTCGACTCCGATTCCGTTTGGCCCAGAATCCACCGAAATAGAGATAGAAGCCGAAGATCGGCTCACGTGCATGTTCGAAGAAAGCCTGATTACGACAAGGCTTATTGGGTCACAAGAGCCTTCGAGCGATCAAAGCACATCTCGGCCGAGTTCGAAGCTGGACAAAGGGAAGGCAAAAATACCGGAGTATGAAAACGATCACTTCGATGGAAACGAATCGACTCACTCCCTCGATAGTGAGTTCGACGGCCTTGACATTTGGACAAATGGAGTCAAGAAAGCCTTAGTATCTGCAAACAAGAAGCTCCGCCGATCCACCCATGAAAAGAACCCTGTAAACCGATTCGGCTACAATGATTATATGGCGTACCATTATGCCTTTATGATGAAGGTAGAGACAGTAGGGGAGCCGGAAACCTTTTCCAAAGCCGTAAAGGACCTGCAATGGGTCGAAGCAATGAACGAGGAGATGTGGGCACTTTGCAAGAACCAAACATGGGATCTCATTCCCCGCTCACTGCACAAGAAGGCAATCGGTTGCAGATGGATCTACAAGGTGATGTATAACGCTGACTTCTTCGTAAACCGCTACAAAGATTGACTCGTAGTGAAAGGATATGCACAAACACATGGAGTCACGACTACGAAGAGACATTTGCCCCGGTGGCAAAGATGACGACTGTGCGGACTGTAATTGCACTCGCAGCGGCGAAAGGGTGGCACCTCCATCAGATGGACGTAAAGAACGCCTTTCTCCAAGGCGAATTAGAAGAGGAGGTATACATGGTACAATCAGCCGGCTTCGAATCGCGTACTCATCCGAAATCCATGTGCCAACTCAAGAAGCCACTCTACGGCCTCAAGCAAGCACCGCATGCTTGGCATTCAAAGATTATGCAATATCTTCATCAAATCAGCTTTCGAATGTCGAAATCCGACAACTCCCTCTACGTACGAAACGACTCTAGAAGCTCGATTGTCATCATCCTATACGTGGATGAATTGGTCATTGGAGGAGAAAGTTTAGTCGACATCAACAAGGTGAAATCCCTCCTCTCTAACAAATTCAAGATGAAGGACATGAAACAACTTCATTAATTCCTGGGCATCGAAGTAATTCGGATTCCAACCGGCATTATGATGTCTTAACGACACTACATTCTCAATTTATTATACAAGTTAGGGATGAAAGAGTGCAAATCTATGTCAACCCCTCTCCATCGAAACCTCAAATTAGATGGCGACTCCGGCGCAGACGAGTGCAAGCTGACTCAATATCAACAACTGATCGGGAGCCTCATCGTTCTCACGATTAAGCGACCCGACCTCAACTATCCGGTCGGCCTCCTTAGCCAATTCATGCAAACTTTGCGAGATATCCATTTCGATTGCGCTAAGCGAGTATTACGATACGTGAACGACACAATGGATTACGACATCCTTTACGCATCGACCGCACCAATTTGACTCTAAGGGTACACGGATGTCGACTGGGCCGACTACAAAGTCGATCGACGATCAACATCCGGATTTGTCTTCTCGCTCGGTAGCGGAGCAATATCTTGGAGTAGCAAGAAGCAACCAACCGTAGCTCTTTCGAGTACGAAGGCCGAATACTGGGGCGCAGCCGTAGCTACATGTGAAGCCGTATGGCTCAAGAGGATTTTGAAGGATCTAGGCGTTCCCATCAAGGATCTGATTCCCATTTACTACGACAACATGAGTAGTATATATCTGGCTCGGAACCCAGTGTTCCACGCATGCACAAAGCATATCGAAGTGCACTATCACTTCATTCGAGAGCGCATACAAACCGGAGATGTCGACCTTCAGACGGCCGACATCTTCACCAAAGCCTTCGGAGTCGACAAGCTTCAGCGATTCATGTTAGACCTTGGATTGACGATCCCTGACTTGCCAAGCTTGAGGGGGAGTACAAGTGAGAACCGGATACCGTCTGAACCGGGTACGAGCAGAAGCGGACACTGGAGATCATCCAAACCGGATACCAACCGAAGCGGACATCAATCAAAACGAACCGACCCGAGTTGAGCTTGAGGGGGCATGTTGAGAATCAAGCTCAACATAGTGCAACGTATGAACACACCTTTTTGTTACAAAGGCACTACGGCTCTTTTGTGTGCACAATGGATCGTGATGTGATGGATCGTTTAGTGCTCAAGACAGAAAGGGTAAGGGGAAGGAGACTTACCTTTGGACAGTCCAAAAAGCTTCTACTTCATTACACGCAGAGCTCAACTCGCTCTTGTTTGTTTTCTGTTTTCTGTTCTCACTATTCTCTGCACTATTCTCACTCTTACTCTTACTTCTTACTTTTTACCTAAGTTATAAGTGACTTATATATGCAGCTAATTAACTGCCAGTAGCTAATTAGCTGTCTGTAGTTAAATAGTTGTCAGCAACTAAATAGCAGTTTCAGCTTTATGTCCACTAGTAGCTAATTAGCTAATAGCTACTATAGCTTATTTCTCAATAAGCATCACATACCTTTGTTGAGCTTTCTTCTCAACACTCCCCCTCAAGCTCAACTTATCCTTTCTTTGGATCATGTTCAATCTTCTTTTCTTCATGCTTTTCAGCTACCATGCCGATGGTTATAACTCCCATCATGTCTCTAAACTTTGTATGTTTTTCCATTCTCAATCCCTTTGTAAGAATATCAACCACTTGCTGATTTGTACTTACATACAACAAATCCACTTCTCCATCAATCACCTTTTCTCTAACAAAGTGATAATGCACTTCAATGTGCTTTGTTCTTGCATGGAACACTGGGTTTTTTGCTAGCTGAATGTTGCTCATATTGTCACACAAATTGTGATAACACCATCTATATATTCTCCCAAATCAGAAAGCAATCTTCTGATCCATACCTCTTCACAGGTAGCTATAGCAGCTCCTCTATACTCGGCTTCAATACTTGACAATGCAACAATAGCTTGTTTCTTACTACTCCATGAAATAGCTGCACTTCCCAATGTAAACATATATCCACTTGTGGATCTTCTCTCAGTTTGGCTTCCAGCCCAATCAACATCTGTATATCTTTCTAGCTTTATGTCCAGATCAACCCTGTAAAATAGTCCATAATTTTGAGTAGCTTTTACATACCTCAAAATTCTTCTTATGCAATCCAAATGTGGCTTTGTTGGCTGTTGCATAAACTGGCTGACTAATCCAACAACATAACTCAAATCAGGTCTTGTTATGGTCAAATATATGAGGCTGCCCACCATAGACCTGTACATGTTTACATCTTCTATTTTGGCTCCCAAATCAGCCCTCAATTTGCAGTTCTTATCTAGTGGTATACCAATAGGTTTGCATCCAAGCATACCATACTTCTTCAACATAGTTGTTGCATACTATTTTTGCAACATATATATGCCACTTTCAGATCTGATCATCTCAATGCCAAGAAAGTATCCCAGATCTCCCAAATCCTTCATCTGAAATTACATTTACAAATTTTTCTTCAACTTACTTATCTCTTCCATAGAATCACTTCCAATGATTAGATCATCAACATATATCAAGATCACAACAATGCAATCATTTATCTTCTTTACATATAATGATGGATCAGCCTTTGACATTTTGAAAGCAAATTTTTTCAGAGATTCTGAAAGTTCCATGTGCCATGCTCTCGGTGCTTGTTTTAGTCCATAGAGAGCCTTTTTCAGCTTACAAACATATTCAGGATGCTTCCTATCTTCAAAACCTAGTGGTTGACACATATACACTTCTTCTAAGTTACCATGTAAAAAAGCATTTTTTACATCCATATGGTGCAGAACCCATCTTTTGGCTACACTCACATCAAGTAGTGTTCTCAATGTTGCCATCTTTGCAACCGGTGCAAATGTTTCATCATAATCAATTCCATGCATCTGGGCATATCCCTTTGCCAGAAGTCTTGATTTATGTCTACTAACATTTCCATTTGAATCATGCTTTGTCTTGTAGACCCATTTGCAACCTACCACATTTTTTCCTTTTGGTAACTTTACCAAATCCCATGTTCTGTTTTCAGCCAATCCATCTATTTCTTCTTGCATTGCATTCACCCATTTTTTCTCAGCTTTTGCTTTATCAAAGCTGTTTGGATCAGGGATTTGTAGCACTTTAGACATGTATGCATAATGCATAGCCATATATGTGTCATAGCCAAATCTTTCAACAGTCTTTTTCTCTCTATCTGATCTTCTTAGTTTCTGATTTGCATCCTTCATTGCTTTTTCCATACCAGGGATTTTCAGGGCTCCTATACCAAGCTCATCATCCAATGATGTATCTGAATCTACATTTTCCATGTTTCTAGACCCATCATCAAGCTTTTTATATTCTCGCATCTTTTGTTTTCCCTTTTTATCATCATATTTTTTGTGTCTTTCATGTTTTCCACTCCATGCATTAGACTCAGATTTACTACCTGAGCTTCCAGATGGTCCAATACATTCCATTGATGTGGAACTTTGTTATCCAACATTGTTTCCATCTTTGTGGTTATCTCTTACATTTTCAGATTTATCCCTGTCTTCATTTTCACAATCTTCATCAATTTCTACATTTTGTTTTGGGCTGTACCAACTACCCAACTCATCAAATATTACATCCTGACTTACCACAATCTTTTTTGTCAAAGGGTTATAGCATCTATACCCTTTTTGCTCCTCTGAATATCCAACAAAAATACATTTTTCAGCTTTTGGATCAAGCTTACTTCTTACCTCAGCAGGTACATGAACATAGGCAAGGCATCCAAACACTTTTAAGTGTCCTAAACTCTACTTTCTGCCATAGAAACATTCTTCAGGAGTTACTTCTTGTACCCCAGATGTTATACACCTATTTAGAATGTAGTTTGCTGTGTTTACAACTTCTGCCCAGTAATACAATGGCATATTTTTCTCTTTCATTAATGCCCTTGCTATGTTCACCAAAGTTCTGTTTTTTCTCTCAGCTACTCCATTTTGTTGTGGAGTATATCTACATGTGAACTGTCTCCTTATTCCTTGATTGCATAGAAAATCAGAAAACTCATTTGAGAAGTACTCTCCTCCTCCATAAGATCTTAAACACTTTATTTTAGTTCCAACCTGCTTTTCTACCATGCATTTAAACTTACAGAAACAATCAAATACTTCACTTTTTTCTCTCATGAAGTAAATCCATGTTTTCCTTGAGCAATCATCAATGAAAGTTACATAAAACTTACATCCACTAATTGATGCATTTTTTGTTGGTCCCCATACATCTGTATGACCTCCTCCTACCTAGTGTCGGTTGTCTTCCCTTGCTCTCCTCTCCTCTCCTCTTTCCACAAACACACACACACACACACACACACACACACACACACACACACACACACACACACACACACACACACATAACACACATCTCTTCTGCTGCATAAAATCATATTCGATTCTTTACATGGTACCAGAGCGATTTGGTTGCTTGATTTAGCTCATCCGCGTATGTTGTGTTCTACGCCGACATTCAATAAGAACTGGATCATCACTATCGTAGTGCCACTACATAGCTCGTGTTCAAGGAGAGAAGGAAAAGAAGAAGGAAATCTACATCGACATAATGAATACTCAAATGGGGAGTGTTCTCCCTAGCGAGAAGTTGGACAAAAATAACTTTACATCTTGGGAGTACAAGATGCACCAATACCTTGTCGGCCAAGGCTATTAGGGCTACATTTAAGGAGCACAAGAAAACAAACCCGACCCAAAGGAGGATGACTACTCAACATGGGGGCAAGCTGCAAACCAAGTGATGTATTTCTTGGAAACATGTGTCCATGATCACATGCTTGGCTACATTCGAGATGTCAAGACGCCAAAGGAAGATTTTTGCGGGCAACACAACCGCAAGAGAGCTTCAACTCTACCAAGAGTTGAACAACATCCAACAAAGGGATTTGTCCATCACAAGCTACACCTTGAAGATCAAGGAGCTTTGTGACTCACTTGGCTCAATAAGAGTCAAGGTGGAGGATGAAGAGATGGTGCAAATATGCCTAGGAGGCCTTGCAATGAGAATTGTCATTCTAGCAAGGGAGAATCCTCCCTCTTTCTTCTATCTTTAATCAATGTTGTTGGTTGAAGAAAATCATTATCGAACAAGGAGCAACACATCGGAAGGCCACACGCTCTACACACACTCGGACGGAGAAAGAGGATGCGGTCAAGCAAAAAAAGGCCGATCCGTCCAAGGACGAGGCGGACGGGATTCAACTTATGAAAATAACTCCCAATTTTGGCAAGAAAACAGAAATAATATAGGAACGTTCGGAAGAAGGGGGAGCTTCCATGCCGGCCCAAGCCGACAAAACTCAATCGAATGTGGATATTGTAGCAAAATTGGCCACCATGAAGAAGAATGCTGGAAGAAGAAGCGTGAATCGGCTTCCACAAGCCGACAACTCACCAATTATGCCACCAACTCCGACTATGAAGACCATGGGGGAATGTTCGTAATGAGACATAGAGCAAACTCTATGTTGACGTTTACTTCAACTAGTGCCTCAATTTTTGAAGACGTATGGTTCGTCGACTCCGGTGCTTCGAGTCATATGACGTCTCATGAAGAATGGTTCCAAGACTTATGAGAGCTAGATCGACCCGGTTATGTCGAGACCGGAGACAAAACTACTCATCCGATTCGGCATATTGGCAATGTCCCATTCGGAAAAGAGGGCAACCAAACATACATTAAGAATGTCTGGCATGTACTGACCATCACGAAGAATTTGGTCTCCATTGGCCAAATTGTGGAGCAAGGCATGCAAGCTCGATTCAAACAAGGTGGTTGCTTCATCGAAAAAGAGGGTTGACTCATCGCTTGTGGACGAAGAGAAGGTCAAATGTTCATTCTCGATTCACATGAGATGAAATCGGCCATATTTGCAAAAGGCACCAAAACCGACATCGACATAGAGCTATGACATAAGAGAATCGGCCATATCAACCTGTCATCGGGAACCCGACCTTCAAAGAGGAAGAGATTGAAGGCGTATGTGCAACCTGTCAATTTAGCAAGCAACACTGATACCCATTCCCGAAAGAGAGGAATGTGAGAAAAGGCATACTTGATGTAATTCATTCTGATGTATGGGGACTGGCTCAGACGGGTACATTTGGCGGATGCCAATATTACGTGAACTTTATTGATGACTTCTCTAGGCACACCTGGAACTACCCCATGTGGCAAAAGAGGGAAGTGTTTGGACACTTCCAAAAATTTAAGAATGAAGTCGAGAAAGCCATAGGTCGGCATGTCCGATGTCTTCGGTCAGATGGAGGCAAGCAAATACTTCTCCAATATTCACGACATACCTTCGACAAGAAGGAATCCAATGAGAATTTTTGTGTCAACATACGCCACAATAGAACAGAGTGGCCGAACACAAAAATCGGCACATCCTCGAAATAGCACGGGCCATGCTAAATGAGAAGCACATGCCGAAGTCATATTGAGTTGAAGTAGCAAATACTACCGTCTACTTGATGAATTGGTGCACAACATCTGAAGTGCACGAACTTACCCCTCACGAGAAGTACTATGGGAAGAAGTTGGATATATCCCATGTAAGGATATTTGGCTCACTTGCATATGTGCAGATTCCTGGGGAAAAGCGGCAAAAGCTAGATCCTGTTAAAGAAAACGTGCGGAAGGGTTAGACAGAACCGGCTCAGCCGGATAGCAATAGAGAATAAAAGGTTTAATGGAGAAGCTTAATACACAAAGAGTATACGCGGCAAAGAGAGAGAGAGAGAGAGAGAGAGAGAGAGAGAGAGAGAACATAAAATCAATTCAAAATAACTCTAAAACTTTGTACATACAATGTGCTATAACAACACTATTTATACAAAGTCCATAAAGGACTGACAGAAGTACTGACAGGTACTTCAATGCTCATACGAGCGACTGACACTAACTACGAGAAAATGATTACCTAGTAGTCTAGGCTACTACTAGGCTTCTGGTTCTCGCTCGAATCCGGCTCTCCGATCTGTTTCCCCGATCCGGTCATCCTTCCGAATGCCGATCCGGCTCAAGCTTATTCAGCCGATCCGGATTCGGTTGAGCTTGCTCGCTCAACACTCACCCTCAAGCTCAACTTGAGGTTGGATTGTGGTGTGAGTGTCCGTGGCAACCGGTTCTTCAACATGGCTCCTTTTGGCGTTGTTCCGCCTTGCTCGCGCTCCTCGTCCGGTCCGGTCCTATTTGCTGCGACCCTTCTGTTTCTACGCACCTCGACCTCCTCGGTCGGCCTATCTGCACAACCGGCCCATTTCAACTCCCTTGTTGGTACGACTCCAGCACTTGTCGACCCGTCGGTTCCTTTGTGTTGGCGTCGACTTCCGCTGCGTCCGTGGGCGCTTGGCCTTTAGTTGATCCGGCTCCTCCGAATCCAACTATTGAAGCGAATCGGCTGTCTCGGATTCATTCACGCTCTTGTCCGACTCGGTGTTCTCCAACTCGTCTTCCGGTTTCAGACCCTTCACCACATCAGACCATGTCTGGTTCTTGGCTTTCTCCTTCCGGTCGGCTCTATCCTTCTTGACTCAGTTGTTGCTGTCACTCGTTCCGACTTGTTCGGATGTGCCGACTTCCTTCGTCGACTCGGATTTCTTTTTCCTTTTGTTTCCCCCTTTGTTGGTTCTTCCCTTTCTTGTTCCTTGTCTGGTGCCGTGAGAAGTTTGTTTGCCTTTGCCCATTCTCCCCCTCAAGTATGGCACGTCGAGATGCTGAACACCAAGCATTTTGGTGAAGTGCTACAACTTGTCCGATCCGAGCGGTTTGGTGAAGAATGGCAACTTGCCGATCTATTTGAACATACCAAAGTTCGACTTCACCGCTTAGGACCCACTCACGCACGAAGTGATAATGCACTTCTATGTGCTTTGTGTGAGCATGGAAGACGGGGTTCTTGGCATGCTGTATGCTGCTTATGTTGTCACAGTAGATTAGGATTGGGTTCGACACCTCGATCTGGAGATCTCACATCAGTCGCCGATGCCAGATGGCTTCATAGGTGGCATTGGTAGCGCCCTGGTATTCAGCCTCAGTGCTCCACAGAGCCACTGTTGGCTGCTTTTTGCTGTTCCACGCAACAACTGCGCTACGAAGGGAAAACATGTACACGGAGGTGAATCGACGATCTGATGCATCACCAGTCTAGTCGGCATCTGTGTATCCGACTAGCTCTTCAACTATACCATGTCGGTATAATATTCCCTGGTCCTTCTTGCCGCTAACATACCAGAGTATCCCATGTGTGCATTGAAGGTGCTCAACGGTCGGTTTCTGCATGAACTGGCTGGCTGATCACTCCGACTGGATAACTGATGTCTGGTCAGGTGATTGTCAATTATATCAGGCTTCCGACTATTTGTCGGAACTGTATCTCATCGCAGGCTTGTCCGGAGTCGGGACGTAACTTCTGGTTCCGGTCCAGGGGTGTAGAGATCGGTCGGCATTCCGTCATGCCGAACTAGTACAACATATTCAACACATAATGGCGTTGTGAGAGCAATATGTCGTTGGGGGTTCGGATCACCTCGATCCCAAGAAAATAATGAAGGTCCCCCAAGTCCTTCATCTCAAATGCGTCCGACAGTTGGGACTTCACTCGACCGATATCAATGAGTCCGGGTCCGGTGATGACCAAATCATCTACATAAAGCAAAATGCAAACCGGACTGTTTGGACCGTTCTGGATGAACAATGAAGAGTCAGATTTAGAGGTCACAAACCCCATCTTACGCAACCAATGCGTGATCTTCGCATTCCAAGCTTGAGGGGCTTGTTTTAGACTGTAAAGCAACTTCTTAAGCTGGCACACCACCGACTGAAAACCGGGGGGTTGGATCATATAGACCCGTTATTCAAGGACACCTTGAAGAAACACATTCTTCACGTCCATCTGGTGAAGATGCCACCCCCTTGCCGTAGCAACCGCCAGTACCACACGAACCGTCGTTGTCTTCGCTACTGGAGTGAAGATCTCATCATAGTCGAGTCCGTGGGTTTGTGTGTATCCCTTCGCCAGTAACCGGGCCTTGTACCGGTTAACCGAACTGTTGGCATTGTACTTTACCTTGTACACCCATTTGCAATCGATCGGTTTACAGTGTCAGGGAGGGTCAACAAGGTCCCATGGGTCGTTGGCATCGAGAGCCTGCATTTCTTCTTCCATACCGGCACGCCAATTTGCGTCCTTTGCCGCTTCTGCGTAGCTCCCCAACTCACGCACTTCCGCCACTTTGGTCATGTACGCATAGTGATGCGCCATGTACTCATTGTACCCGTACCGCGTAACGGGGTTCTTTTGGCGAGAAGACCGGCATACCTTGTCATCACCCGGTTTGGGGCCCTTCTTGGCCGGTTCGGACCAGAGTCTCCACTACTCGCCGGTTCTGCATCCGACTGGTCACTTTGACCTAGTCGCTCGTTCGGTCCACTCAACCGAAACAATTCCGGACTCTCTTCTAGAGTCTCAAGCTCGTCATCTTCTATCTGGACCGGTTCAGGCTCATTGGCCTCATCTTCCAGAATCGGGTCTAAGTTGGAAGTTGGAGTTGGTAGAGAGTACCATGATGCCGTCTCATTGAACTCAACATCTCGGCTTACTCGAACCTGCTTAGTTTGGGGGTTATAACACTTATACCCCTTTTGCTCATGTGAGAAACCGACTAGGATGCACTTCTCCTACTTCGGATCTAGCTTCTTCCGCTTCTCATTTGGTACATGCACATATGCTATGCTACCGAATATCCGAAGGTACCTCAAATTCGGCTTCCGCCCGAAATACAACTCATGTGCTGACACCTTGTCTCTAATCCGGTTTTGGATGTAGACGGCCGAACAAACCGCCTCAGCCAAGTAGAATTGGGGCATGCTCTTCTCCTCTAGCATTGCCCTTGCCGCATCAACAATCGACCAGTTCTTCCTCTCGGCCACACCATTTTGTTCCGGTGTGTATCGGCAGCTGAATTCTCTCCGAATTCCGTTCTATTACAGATAACTATTGAATTGGTCAGCAAAGTATTCTTTTCCACCATCCGACTGCAGGCACTTGATCTTCCTCTCCGTTTCCCGTTCAACTAAGCTTTGAAGTTTCGATGAGGTAGATCCATGTGTGCCGGCTATAGTCGTTCATGAAGGAGACGAAATATCGGCTCTCGCCAAGACTTACGGTCTGCACCGGTTCCCATACATTCGGATGTATTAGATCAAGCTTGTTACGGCTTTAATTTCATTCGGTGGGGAATGGAACCCGGTGTTGCTTCCCGAGTTGGTAGGCTTCACAAATTTTGGCTTTCCGGCCACTAAATTTCGGCAAACCGAAAATAACTTGTTTTGATTGCAGGTCCTGAAGCCTCCAGTAGTTGATGTGGCCGATCCGCTTGTGCTACAGGTCAATGTCCGACTCGACCTTCTGCCCTTTCGCAAACATAGCGGTGCCGACGTCATTAGTGTTGAGGATGAACATCCTCCCATCTCTACGCCCTTGCGCGATTATTTGGCCTTCTTCCTCGATGAAGCACCCGAGGTGCGTTAAACACACATGCATTCCCTGGTCGACGATTTCTCCAACCAACACTAGGTTTTTTATGATAGTTGGAACGTGTAGGACGTTCATTAGCTTCCTGTTTTGTCTGACATGGCTTAGAGGGACTTCTTTGACATGCACAATCGGGTGAGTGGTATCGTCTCCGGTTTCGACAATCCCTGGTTGTTCCGGTTTCTCCAAAACAGAGAACCACTCTTCATGGCTCTTCATGTGGTTCGACGCTCTGGAATCAACGTACCATACTTCCTTCGATTTGGAAGTAGTCTTCTGCATCGAGTAAGCCTTGTGCTTCATCACAAAGGCTGGCCCTTTACTGGATTTGCTGGTTGCGGATCCTTCCGATCCTTCTGCATAGTGCGAGCTTTGTCGGTTTTCCCGGCCGGTTTTGCCGGATCCGGGTTTGTCCGAATCGGTGCGCTTCTTCAAGCACTTGCTTTCCCTGTGGCCCTTTTGCCACAGTACTAGCATTCCGTTTCGGACTTTCCTTGCCGGTTCCAGGTGCCGCTTTGACTCCCCCTACTTGTGGAGTGTCTGGGACTGCTGTCGGCACTACCTCTATGCCTTCGGTCCTGCTCTTGCTGGCCGCCTCCATTGCATGCCGACCCACCTTGTCCACCACGTCCATGGGGCCGATCTATCTCCGTGTACAACATCCGGCCGTCTGATTGAGTGGTCCTAGACCCACTCGTGTGGTTTTCTTCGACCATCAACATTGATTGCAAGTCGAAGAAAGACGGTGGTTTCTCTCGTGTGAAAATCGCTCTCCAGATTTGCCCGTACCTTTGCGCTAGACCACCAAGGCAGATTTGTACCATCTTGTCTTTGTCCACTGTCATGTTGATGGACACAAGTGCGCCACAAATCTCCTTTATCTTGGTGGTGTAATCCGTAACCGACATGTCTCTTTGCCGGATGTTGTTCAGATCCTATCGGAGCTGCAACTTACGGGTTGTGGTACTTGTGGCGAAAATCTTCCTCAGATTTCCCTAGGCCTCCTTCGGCGTTTTTGCATCCTTTATGTAGCCGAGCATCTAGTCGTGCACACAGGACGCAAGGTAGTACAATACTCGGCTCGCTCCTTGCTCCCATATCAGGATGTCCTCGTGTGCCGGCTCTGGTGCTATCTCGTTCGTTCCTTCCACGAAGCTCCAATATCCATGCCCTAGCAGGTATTGGTGCATCTTGTATGACTAGGACGTGTAGTTCCTCTGGTCAAGCTTCTCTTTTGGAAGTGAACTGACCATTCATCTGTCCATATCTTCTCTTTGTTTGTTGTTACCGAGTTTTAGGGTTTGTCTACGAAAGCAAGTGTCGGTTGCGGAGGTTCTCAACCGTCTCGCTCTGATACCATGTTAAAGAAAATGTGCGGAAGCGTTAGAAAGAATCAGCTCAGCCGGATAACAACAAAGAATAAGTGGTTTAATGGAGAATGTTAATACACAGAGAGTATACATGGGAGAGACACACACGGAGACAAAAAGAGAGAGCAGAACATAAACTCAATTCAAAATAACTCTAAAACTTTGTACAGACAATGTGCTATAACAACACTATTTATACAAAGTCCATAAAGGACTGACAGGTACTTCAATGCTCATACGAACGACTGACACTAACTACGAGACAATGATTACCTAGTAGTCTAGGCTACTACTAGGGTTCCGGTTCCCGCTAGTGAAATATAACTAATGATATACAGTTGTACATCCAAAACAACCCTAAAAAGATGTGATCCCAAGCGGATACCTGGCAAGTACCCCCTTATACCGAATCTGGCTCTCTGATCCGTCTCCTCGATCCGGCCAGTTGTTTCCGAATACCATCCGGATACCGATCCGGCTCATCCTTCCGGATGCCAATCTGGCTCAAGCTTATACAACCGATCCAGATCCAGTTGAGCTTGCTCACTCAACAGATCCCAAATTGGGGAAGTGTATCCTCGTAGGGTACTCACTAGAGAAAAATAGGTACAAGCGCTTGACCCCTCTACTCGAAAGGTTCGTGTAGGTTGGGATGTCATCTTTGACCAATCGGCATCATGGTACAAACCTGAGCTGACTTCTCTTGAACAATTTCTAATCGACCCGAACTTGGCCAACCAAGAGATAGAAGACGAAGATCAACTAAGGCATATGTTCAAAGAATGTCCGATCATGACCAGTCTCAGTGGGCCACAAGAGCCCCCAAGTGACCAAAGCACATCTCGGCCAAGTCCAAAGATGGACAAAGGCAAGCCAAAATGCCAGAATATGAAGACGATCAATTCGATGGCAACAAATCAATTCACTCACTCGATAGTGAGTTCAGTGGTTTTGATTTACTCATCATGAGCACAAACACATGGAGTCGACTATGAAGAGACCTTTGCCCCGGTGGCAAAGATAATGACTATGTGGAATGTGATTGCATTTGCAGTGGCGAATGGGTGGCACCTCCACCAAATGGACATCAAGAATGCCTTTCTTCAAGGAAAATTAGAAGAGGAGGTGTAAATGGTACAACCACCCGATTTCAAATAGAGGATTCATTCGAAAGCAGTTTGTGGCAACTAAAGAAGCCACTCTACGACATTAAACAAGCACCCGACGCTTGACATTTGAAGATAACACAATGTCTTCATCGAATCGGCTTTACAATGTCAAAATCCGACAACTCCTTGTACGTACGAAATGACTCTGGAACCCTGATTGTCATCATCCTATACGTGGATGATTTGGAGGTGAAAGTCTACTCGACATCAACAAGGAGGTCAAGTCCCTCCTCTCTGAAAAATTCGAGATGACTGACATGAAGGAGCTGCATTACTTCTTTGGCATCGAGGTAATTTGAACTCCAGCTGGCATTATGATCTCCGAACGACACAACATCCTCTACTTGTTATACAAGTTCGGGATGACTGAGTGTAAATATGTGGTTGTCATGATATGGCAAGACTCGAACCCATGACCTTATGTTATATGGGTCGAGCTCTTGACCATTATACCATTTATTGTAATACGTAGAATATCACCCAATCACTGTCAACCATGATTCTAGAGTCGTCAAAAAGGTTTAATACGTGGCGAAACCAAAAACAGATTAATGAAGTATTTGTGATGTTGATTTCTATGCGTAGTGTCTTCCCCCACGCTCACCCGCGAAATCATACGTAGTTTTTAATTTTGTAGGCTCAGTCTTCCACTTCTTACTAAAACCTATTAGTACATATGGTTGTAGCATTCGAGGTTGCGCGAATCGTGGATACACGACCGAAGGACTTGTTCCCGAATCGAAGACATAATCATAGCCGAACCTGAAGCATATATAGCATTTGCTAGTAAAAGAGTGATCGAACAGATGTCACGCCAAAAAATACCTGACGGTTTTCAATCGGCTGAATCTTTATTTGATAATGGACTACTTGATTTGATTGTACCACGTAACCTCCCGAAGGGTGTTTTAAGCGAGACAGATTTCATTCAATTCTTCTATCCCAATGGTATCTCAGAATATTATTTTGGCTTCTTCACTCCATATTTTAGGGTGGATCTGTCGGTTAGTCGGAGACCTCCCTCCGAACTGCACGTACGACTCTCATCGAATACAGCTTTCCATATGATTGAATAGAAACTACTAAAGTGACTTTCTTTTTCAATCACTTCAACCTTAGTGATCATATTTACTCATTCTGCATTGAGTATCCGTTTCTTCCTCATCATTCTAAAGATAATAGAAAAAAAAAAAGTTTAGGGATGGAAGAAATAAAATCTTGCATTTCAGTTATCTTACTCAAAATGTCCGTGGGTTTATTGATCCAATTACCGAACGTTCACAAAACAAAAATTCCATCGAAGGATTCGAACCTATACTTAAGGTTTGGAAGACCTTTGTCCTATCCATTAGACGATGGACGCACTTTTCTATCTAGTCGATAGCCAACTATCAAGAAGCTAGAGCAAGAGTACCAAATCGCGAACACACAAGAGTTTTTATTCGTTCGCGACACGGTTTAGAAACAATAAAGAAAAGCAAGATCATTTTGGATAACCCTTTCACCCTTGCGTTCTATTTTTTGCGAGTAGCGGGAATCGAACCCTCATCATTAGCTTGGAAGGCTAAGGGTTATAGTCAATGCCAATTTCTTTTTATGACACCTCTAATTCAGAACCGAACGTGAAAATCTCTATTCATTCGGCTCCTTTATGGAAATTTAAGGTAGATGTCAAAGCATATGGCATTCTTTTTTCTACCAACTGGTAGGGGTTCCTCACCTCGTCTCATAAGGAAAGTGGAGATAACAAAAGCTTGTTACTTTTTGGAATCCCCCCCACTTAAAAAATTCTCTTATTCAATGAACCTCTTTTTTTATAAGGTTATTGCAAATAAAAGTATCCATAGTATCTATGTTATAGGAAATTAATGTATATTCCAAATCTCTCTGGAACATTCTAGAAGCTTTAGGATTACTCCTAAGAACACTATAAAAGAAGGCACTAGGCATTATTTTGAACCAAATTGGTTCAACGCCAGTCTTAAGCCTCATACCCTTTTTGTACTTACTCTTCACATAATATATCATCTGTTATCATCATCATCTCTCTCTCTCTCCTCTTCTCTCTTTCTCTCTTTCTCGGGTGTCTTATGCAGTCTCGTCCTCACCATCTCTCTCTCTCCTCTTCTCTCTTTCTCTCTCTCTAGGGAGTCTTACGCAGTCTCGTCCTCTTAGTACTAATAGTACTTCCCTTCTCTAGTACTAATTCTCTCTCTGTTTTAGTACTATTCCTGACAGTTTGAACCAAATTTCCCTCTCTAGTCTTTCTTTTGGTTTCCCTCATCCTCTTATCCTTTTCCTATACAATGGCTTCTGTTAGCGTCTAAGAATACCAATCCGTTTTCTCCAAGCTACAATGTCTAAAGGAAAATTTTGTTGCATTGGAACAAGAAAACCAATGGTTGTTAGGGGATCTTCAACAAATCGCCCTAGAAAAACAACAAACGCAGCAACAACATGGGGAGTTAGCGTTACATGTGCAACAACTCGAAGCAGCGTTGTAACAACAAGGATCAAGTCCCCAAGGATTTCATAAAGAACCCAAGATTCGACTTCTTGTGAAATTTGATGGAACGCGATTGCAATTTAGGGGATTCCTCAATCAAGTACGCTTAGTCATTCAAATGCATCCTTCTCGATACCCCACTGATGCATCCTGAGTCGGCCTAATAGGCATGTTGCTTAGTGGCTCAGCCTTGGCATGGTTTGCTCCGTTTCTAGAAAAACAATCGCCCTTACTTAATAACTTTGAAGACTTTATTAGCGAGTTTAAAGCTCGCTTTGGAGATACAGACAACATCAGGATGACGATCAACAAAATCCAACGATTGCGTCAAGGCGATCGTCCAGCCTCTGCCTACGCGGCGGATTTCCGTCTACTCGCCTCAGATATCCCTTGGGATGATCAAGCACTAATGGAGCAGTTTCACTACGGGCTACGAAACGATGTCAAAGATCTACTTCTAACCTTCCTCGAAGAACCAAAGTCTCTTACAGAGGCAATCAATCGAGCGGTTCGTTGCAACAACCACCTTTTCGAACGACGTTCGGAACGTCAATTACAAATACCACGCCCTAGGCTGGAGCCCACATATGCCTCAATCGTTGCTAAACCATTTGCACGAGACATATCTCAAGCAAATAATCCGACACTGATGGAGATTGACACCATGCGTCGACGTGGCCTATTATCAGAAGAAGAAAAGCAACGACGATGTGCAAATCAATTATGTCTTTATTGATGTGGACTAGGGCATATCGCAATCAACTGTCCCCATAGGCCAAGAAGACAGGTAAATCAAATCGTAGCATGTACCAAATCCGAGTCAATTCTTCCCTTATGAGTGTCTAATAGTATTAATAGTACTAATAGAGTGTCTGATAGTATTAATAGTATTACTAGCCCAAGTATCTCAAACAAATTTGAAATCCTTAGTCAATTAGATGAACAGTTAAAAGACTGAGTCCAGCCTAAATAGGAGCCGTTTGGTTGGACAACCCTAGATCTGTACAACCCATTAGTGGTTCCATTCCCTCCAAGCAAGTTAGCGATGTGTTCCTAGCCCAAGTCATGGTTAGTACTAAAAGTACTCCTTCAGTACACGTCCTAGCACTTTTAGATTCCGGAGCCAATTCCTGTTTCATGGATCGAAATTTTGCCCAAGCTTCTCAGATATCCTTAAGAAAACTTCCTTGCCCTGCATTTGTAGTAGTCATTGATGGTCGTCCCATTGCTTCCGGAGTCAAAACCCATTCAGGTTGTCCTAGGTAGTTTTGTGTGTGTAGTATCATTCAATATAATTAGTAGTCTAGAGCATCCCATTGTCCTGGGATTACCTTGGTTTGAATTACATAATCCAGACATAGATTGGAGAACAAGAGAAGTCTGATATCGACAACCCCAAGAATCTACTCATTGAGTTTCGACCATTTCACTACGTCAACTACGCGAAGAAGGATACAAGGAGGCAATGTTCTTATTTGCAATATCAATACATCCTTCCAGCAATATTAAGGAGGAATCCTTAGTGCAACTACCGATGAAATATCATCCTTATGCCGATGTATTTGACAAGGTATAAGCCAGTACTCTTCCTCATCATCGTCCCTACGATTGTCCCATCGATTTACAACCAGGAGCAGAGCTACCATGGGGGCCAATCTACAACTTGTCACTAACCGAGTTAGAAGTCCTTCGAGCCTACATAGAGGAGAACTTGGCAAGCGGGTTTATTTGTCATTCGAAATCTCCGACCGGTGCACCCATCTTCTTTGTCAAGAAGAAAGATGGCTCATTTCGTCTCGTTGTTGATTACCGCAGCTTGAATAAGGTCACCATCCGGAATAGGTATGCACTTCCTCTTATATCAAGTCTTTTAGAGCGAGTTAATGGTGCCAAGTTTTTTACATAAATTGATCTACGAGGAGCGTATAACCTCGTGGGGATCCGAGCGGAAGATGAATGGAAAACCGCCTTTCGCACGCGGTATGGGCATTTCGAGTATACCGTTATGCCGTTCGGTCTAACCAATGCACCCACAGTCTTCCAACACATGGAAAATAATATATTCAGAGACCACTTGGATATTTGGATGATCTATTGATTTATTCGAAGACCCAGGAAGAGCACGATTCTCATGTACTATTAGTACTAAAACGACTCCGTGAGAATGGTCTTTATGCCAAGCTAGAAAAATGTAGCTTTGACTGCAAGCAAGTGGAATTTCTAGGCTACGTCATCTCCTCAAGGGGCATCTCCATGGATCCAACTAGAGTCAAAACAGTGCTAGAGTGGCAAACTCCCCGTTCGTTACAAGATGTACAATGTTTCCTAGGTTTTCCTAACTTCTACCACAAGTTTATACAAGATTACTCGAAGATTATTTTACCTCTTACACAACTTACGAAGAAGGGACATGCATTCCTTTGGTCCAATGAAGCGGACATGGCTTTTCGGCATCTTAAGAAAGCCTTTACATCAGCTCCTATTCTAGCTCATGTGGATACAAACAAACCATTCATCATGGAGGCCGACGCATCAGATTTTGCCCTCGGTAGCATCCTTTCTCAACAAGGAGATAAAGAAGAGTTGCATCCTGTGGCTTTCCATTCGTGCAAATTTGATGCCGCGGAAATCAACTATGAAATACATGACAAACAGTTATTAGCCATCATAGATTCATTTGTGCAATGGCGGCATTTCTTAGGGGGCTCTCCACATCAGGTCATCGTCTTCAGCGATCACAAAAATCTTGCTTATTTCCAGAACGCTCGTGTGCTAAATCAACGGCAAGCTCGGCGGGCTCAATTCCTCATGCGTTTTGACTTCAAAATCACATATCGACCGGGGAAGCAGCAAGGAAAAGCAGATGCACTATCACGGCGTTCATATCTTGCACCTCATCCTGGTGATCCAACGTTTGATAATCAAAAGCAAGTAATCTTGGGACCAACACGATTACACACAACGCGGATTTTTCACACTCCAACGGATTCGTGGATTACGTATGCCATACGTACGAACTTGAAGACGGACTGTTTTGCTCAAGACATTCTGGCGCACATTGATACCTCTCGGGCATCCTGCTCCCAGTCTCAACAACCAGGTATGGACTATCGACAATTCGAATTTTGAAGGCATGAGGAAGTATGACTCATGATTTCAATTTGCTTTTAGAATAGGGGAGGTTTTGGGACCTCCAGGATTGAATTTTCTGTATGTGGGAGCGAAAAGTGATAAAGGGCCAACAATCAAAGAAGGCGAAGTTGGACCCTCAAGTGGAGATAAAGTCTAAGTCACATAAAAATGACTTACTGATAGAAGAATTAGCCGAGGACATGAAGTTGCTTTCTTGGCGGTCTTTGCTATTGGGAATTCGGTCCCTTCGGATGAGACGGATCGAACGTGCCAAAGGAAGGTATCTGGATGGATCCCGTGAGAACTAGATCTAGGGACATATATGTAAATATGTTTCTAGTGTGCCTCTCATGGCCATATTTGTAAATAGTCCTAAAGTCATATAAGTATAAATATGACAAGGCAATCACTTTATGTAGTTGATATATGTGAGTGTTTTATATTGTTATATACACAAAGAGAGCTTGATTGACAGAGCGAGAGAGATATAGGAAGTTTTTATGTTGTAACCACAGATTCGCGAAGGCATAGAGCTCAAGGTCGTTGCCTCCGAGTTTCGTATTGTAATTGTTGAGAGATCAAGCTCAATTAGAGTTAGTTAGTTAGTCAACCATGTAACTTCGTAGTTACCTAGATAGAATCTAGTTAGAACTGTTGATTATAACGGCTTAAATAGGACCTTGTACTTAAGTGGGATATTCTAGATCCTCCACTCCCAAGTACATTTAATATAGGACTTACACTCTTGTATCTATATTCTCCTCACACATGTGCACCCTGTTGGGATTACGGTCCCTTCGGATGGGATGGTCGGATGTCGGAGATGAATGCCGACAAGCCCGGTTTCGGTTTCGGATCCGGATGACGAAGACCCCGGCTTCGGTGCCGGATGACGAATGTACCCGGAGAGCGATCCGGATGCAGGGACATATCCGTGAATATGTTCGCTATGGGCCCCTGAGGCCACAGTTGTAAATAGCCCCAAAGTCATATGTGTATAAATATGACTTAGGGCAAATAGTTTTGGTGTTGCTGATCATTTTTTTGTTTTTCCACTCAAGAGGAGTGAAGAGGGAGCAGCCGTGAGAGAGAGAGAGAGAGATAGAGCGCGAGAGAGGAAGAGGTAGGCGCCTCTGTGTATTTCCGCCGCCTGTGGCGAGGACAGCGAGCTCAAGGTCGTCGCCTTGGAGCTCGTCATTGTATACTTCTCTTTGTATAGTGTTGTTTGGAGTCTTGTACTCCCGTGGTTTTTCCCATCTAGGGTTTTCCACGTTAATCCCTGTGTACTCGTGTGTTTCTCTCTTTTGGTTTCTATTTTCTGCTGCATTGATCCGCGATTACTCGGTTGTGGCCGAGTGGAAGAAGGTGAATCCATGCGTTGATTCCCAACAATCTGGTATCAGAGCGAGGTTGCAGAAAATGGAAGGCGGCGGTAGCGGGCAGCCGATGATGATGGTGCTGAATGCGCAGAATTACGCCGACTGGAAGATCAAGATGGAGGATCTTCTGATTGTTCGGGACCTGTACGAACCGATTGACAGGTCGGAAATACCGAAAGGGGTACTTGAGTCGGAGTGGAAGCTCCTGAACCGGAAAGCCGTAGCGACGATCCGACAATATGTCGATGTAAGCGTCCTACAACATGTGGCGAACGACACCAACCCATATGAGATGTGGAAGAAGCTGTCGGGCCTCTACGAGAGGAAGAATGCGTTGAACCGGACCTCCCTGATGAGGAAGATAGTGAACCTCAAGTACCGGGACGGCGAGAGTATGGTGGAACACGTAAGCACGTTCATGGGATTCGTGAATCAGCTTGCGGCGATCAAGTTCCCGTTGGAGGATGCAATGCAAGCCATCATCCTGATGTGTACATTGCCGGAAAGCTGGGAGAACTTGGTGGTGACTCTCAGCACCTCCTGCACAGAAGATAACTTGTCCTTGCAAACGGTAAAGACAAGTATTTTGAACGAAGAAGCGCGTCGGAGAGATAAAGAACCGGCCTCCGACTCGAAGGCGCTGCTTACCGAATCGGATCGGGGAAGACAATGGAACCGGAGTCCGCAAAGACGGGAGAAGTCGGGGACCCGGTCGCAGTCAAGAGGAAGACCCACATGCTTCCACTGTGGGAAGCCGGGGCACTTCCGAAAGAATTGTCGGCATTACCGAAAGGACAACGGAGCCGACGACACCGATTCGAAGAAGTCACCGGAGAGAAACGGTGCATACCGGGGAGCCACGGACCGGAGAGGTTCGGATCGGCGAGGGCAGGACCGGAAAGGAACAACGGCACTCGCGGCAAGTGAGGAAGAAATCATGCTCATCACCGAAGAAGGTGAGCTAAACGTTGCCGGCGATGAGACGACCTGGGTGGTCGATTCCGGAGCATCGTTCCACCTGACCCCAGAGAGAAGATACTTCTCATCCTACACAGCCGGTGAGCATGGCTGTGTTCGGATGGGAAATGAAGGTACGTGCCGGATTGCCGGCATAGGAGACGTGTGGTTGACAACCCCGACCGGATGCAAAATGCTGCTGAAGGATGTCCGACACGTTCCGGAGGTTCGATTGAACCTGATTTCGGCCGGGAGGCTAGACGATGAAGGCTACACAGGTAGCATCCGGAACGGCGTAATGAAGTTCAGCAAGGGGAGCCTGATAGTGGCTCGGGCCCGGAAAGACAACACACTGTACCTGATGAATGCCCGGTTATGTCCGGAAGAGCTGAATGTGGCAGCCGACACTGCCGGTGAGCTGTGGCACAAGAGACTGTGCCACATGAGTGAGAAGGGGATGAAGAGGCTTGCAGAAGACAACCTTATCCCAGTAAAGCATGTGCACCTGGAGAAGTGCACCGATTGCCTGGCCGGTAAGCAGAACCGAACCTCCTTCCACTCAAGGCCACCGACGAGACGTAGCGCACCATTGGAGTTGGTGCACACTGACGTGTGTCAGGTAGAGACGAAGTCACATGGCGGAGCCCAGTACTTCGTAACATTCATCGATGATCATAGCCAAAAACTGTGGACGGCACCGATGAAGACAAAGGACCAAGTGTTGTGCGTCTTCAAAGAACTCCACGCGAGAGTGGAAAGGGAATCCGGCAAGAAGCTGAAAGCGATACGAGCGGATAACGGAGGGGAATACCGGGGGCAGTTCCAGGAGTACTGTCGCTCGAAGGGAATCCGACTCGAGTTTACTGTGCCGAAGACGCCGGAACTGAACGGGCTGGCCGAGAGGATGAACCGGACCATAATGGAGAGGGTCCGGAGTATGCTGGCGCATGCGAAATTACCCAAGGGGTTTTGGGCTGAGGCAATGTCGACGGCGACATACGTGATAAACAGATCACCCTCAGTACCTTTGGACGGAGACACGCTGCAGAAAGTGTGGACCGGTAAGGAAGTGTCCTACCGGCATCTGAAGGTGTTCGGGTGTCTCGCATACGTGCATGTGGCAAAGGACCGGAGAGGAAAGCTAGATCCAAAGACCCGGCCATGCATATTCCTCGGTTACGGCGATGACGAGTTCGGCTACCGAGTATGGGACCCGGTCGACAAGAAGATATTCAGGAGTCGAGACATCATCTTCATGGAGGACAAGACACTCGCCGACTGGGAGTCGGAGAAGAAGGTGAAGAGCTCCAAGTCGACCGGTGAGGATCAACTCTACGAGGAGCAGTCCCGACCGGCAAGGGACCGGTTAGCACTCGAGGATCCGGCCGAAGACGGTGAAGAAACAGAACCGGCCGAAGAAGATGAAAACGATACCGGAACCGGCCCCGATCCCGAAATGGATTCGGATGAAGAAGAATCGGAAGAACCGGTTACCGAAGCTCCGGAACGGAGATATCCTCTAAGAGAGAGAAGGGCCCCCCGGAGATTTCCGGAACTAGAGCACGTGCTGCTAACCGACGAGGGGGAGCCGGAGAGCTTTGAAGAAGCAAAGCATGACACCCAGAGCCGCAGGTGGTTGAGTGCCATGCAGGACGAGATGGATTCCCTGCATGAGAACCACACATATGAACTTGTGGAGTTGCCGAAAGGAAAGCGGGCACTTCGAAACAAGTGGGTGTTCAAGCTGAAACCGGGAGATGCCGAAAACCCCCAGAGATACAAAGCCAGGATCGTGGTGAAGGGGTTTCAGCAAAAGAAGGGCGTCGACTTCGACGAGATATTTGCCCCGGTAGTGAAGATGACCTCCATCCGGACGGTGCTGAGCATAGCGGCAAGCATGGACCTCGAGGTAGAACAGATGGACGTGAAGACGGCATTCCTTCACGGTGACCTCGAAGAAGAGATCTACATGCAGCAACCGGAAGGATTCGAGAAGGAAGGGAAGGAGCACCTTGTATGCCGGTTGAAGAAGAGCCTTTACGGACTGAAGCAGGCTCCCCGGCAATGGTACCGGAAGTTCGACTCCTTCATGACCGACGAAGGGTACCTCAAAACGCAGTCTGACCACTGCGTGTTTGTGAAGAAATTCGAAGGAGGAGACTTTCTAATACTCCTCCTGTACGTGGACGACATGTTGATCGTCGGACGGGACCAGGTCAAGATACGGATGCTGAAGAAGGCTCTTCACCGAACCTTCTTAATGAAGGACCTGGGTCCGGCGAGGCAAATACTAGGGATGCACATCATCCGGGACCGGAAGAAGAAGCAGTTGTGGCTGTCACAGGAGAAGTACGTGACGAAGGTGCTTCACCGGTTCAACATGTCGGAAGCAAGACCGGTCGGATCGACCCTCCCGGCAAACTGCAAGCTGTCCAGCAAGCAAAGTCCCAAGACAAAGGCTGAAAAGGAGGATATGATGAAAGTGCCGTATGCCTCAGCCGTCGGGAGCCTGATGTACGCCATGGTGTGTACGAGACCGGACATCGGATATGCAGTCGGAGTGGTGAGCCGGTACATGAGCAATCCCGGCAAGGAGCATTGGAACGCGGTCAAGTGGATACTCCGATACCTGAAGGGCACAGCGAATGTGTGCCTCCGATTCGGCTCCGGTAAATCCGAACTCGACGGTTTCACCGATTCGGATATGTCGGCTGATGCAGATACCAGCCGGTCCACATCAGGATATGTGATGACGTATGCAGGGGGAGCTGTTTCATGGCAGTCGAGGCTGCAGAAGACGGTTGCGTTGTCAACCACGGAGGCGGAGTACATGGCGGCTGTTGAAGCCGGCAAGGAAATAATATGGATGAAGGACTTCATTAGAGAGCTCGGTATCCGGCAGGAGGAGTACCGACTCTACTGCGACAGTCAGAGTGCAATCCACCTTGCGAAGAACGCGGCCTATCACTCCCGGACGAAGCACATCCAGCGAAGATATCACTGGATCCGGGAAAGGATAGAAGACAAGGAGTTCGTGCTGACAAAGATCCACACGGACGAGAACGGGTCGGATATGCTGACCAAGGTCCTCACACCCGACAAGCTGGAAGCATGCCGGAAGAGGATCGGACTGGAGAGACATCCCATGCCGAAGTGAAGGGGGAGTTTGTTGGGATTACGGTCCCTTCGGATGGGATGGTCGGATGTCGGAGATGAATGCCGACAAGCCCGGTTTCGGTTTCGGATCCGGATGACGAAGACCCCGGCTTCGGTGCCGGATGACGAATGTACCCGGAGAGCGATCCGGATGCAGGGACATATCCGTGAATATGTTCGCTATGGGCCCCTGAGGCCACAGTTGTAAATAGCCCCAAAGTCATATGTGTATAAATATGACTTAGGGCAAATAGTTTTGGTGTTGCTGATCATTTTTCTGTTTTTCCACTCAAGAGGAGTGAAGAGGGAGCAGCCATGAGAGAGAGAGAGAGAGATAGAGCGCGAGAGAGGAAGAGGTAGGCGCCTCTGTGTATTTCCGCCGCCTGTGGCGAGGACAGCGAGCTCAAGGTCGTCGCCTTGGAGCTCGTCATTGTATACTTCTCTTTGTATAGTGTTGTTTGGAGTCTTGTACTCCCGTGGTTTTTCCCATCTAGGGTTTTCCACGTTAATCCCTGTGTACTCGTGTGTTTCTCTCTTTTGGTTTCTATTTTCTGCTGCATTGATCCGCGATTACTCGGTTGTGGCCGAGTGGAAGAAGGTGAATCCATGCGTTGATTCCCAACACACCCTTGCACATGAGATCTATATATACCTTATTGTGGGTATTTTTGTATTTGATGATGATGACAATGATGCTTTCTAATATAGTTACTCATCCCCCATCTTGTGTCATTCATAAGTGTATTTTCCTCTCTCTCTTCCTCTCACACAGATACACACACATATCAGTTAATCTTCCGCTTAACTTAATCACATAATTAGGTACTAATTAACCGTAGTTAATCACCTAATTCTTAACAATAACCTTCTCATCTCATAGTGATAGTTGAAGTCTGTGGTCTCCCGTGGTTTTTTTCCCTATTAGGGTTTTCCACGTAAACATCTGGAATCGTCTCATTGTGTAAGTGTATTAATCTTCATTTATGCTTTGATCTTCCATTGACTGTTCACCTCGGTTGAGGCCGAGTGCTATTCCAGAGAATCTGGCATCAGAGCGAACAAGAAATGGAAGAGTCATTCGGAAGCATGTTCAAGCTCACTAACTCCAACTACCCAATGTGGAGGTCGAAGATGAGGGACATGCTCGTGGTCAAAGATCTCTAGTTGCCGGTACAATTTGGGGAGAGGAAACTAGACAACATCGATGCCACAACGTGGGAGGTGATGCACATGAAGATAAAGCCAAACATCCGGTGCTTCATCAACATGAGCCTGTACAACAACTTCAATGAAGAAAGCAAGGTTCATGTGCTTTGGGAGAAAATTGGCACCATACTAGAGAGTAAAAACGCCGTAAATCGGGTTTCAGTATTCCGGAAGTTAGTGAGACTCTAGTACCAAGACGGATCCAGCATCACGACGCACCTCTAAATCAAACAACGTATAAATCAAACAACCTCACTAGCAGTACCTCTAGCCAACGAGGTACTTGCGTTGCTCCTACTCGGTTCCCTTCTGGATAGTTGGGAGATGCTAGTTGTCACATTGGGCAACGCCGGGCCGGAAGGAAAACAATTGTCGCTAGCAAGGGTAAAATCAAGCTTGCTGGATGAAAAAGCTTGTTGGAAGGACCCCGGGACCGATTCGAAGGCCTTGGTTACGGAAGATGACCATAACCAGGGAAGAGGCCGAAATCGGAGTCCCCAAAACCGGCACAAATCAGGGACTAGGTCAAAGTCAAGGGGGAGGCCCACTTGCTTTTATTGTAGAAAGTTGGGGAAAGTTGGGGTAGTTCCAGAAGAATTTCTGACACTTCCGAAAAACCAAAGGGGGAGCCGACATTGTGCAAACCAAAGAAGATTTCGAAAAGGAAAGGAACGACGGTGATCGCGACAAGTGAAGAAGAACTGTTGCTCATCATCGAAGATAGCGAGCTACACCTTTCAACGACAAAATGACATGGGTGGTCGACTCCAACGCATCGTTCCATCTGAGCCCCGAATGGAAGTGCTTCTCATCATACAGAGCCGGAGATCACGGTTCTTGCCGAATGCGAAATGAAGGTGCATGCCGAATTTTCGGCATAGGAGACATGTGGTTGACGATGTCAACCGGGAGCAAGTTGCGGATGAAGGATGTCTGACATGTTTCGGAGGTTCGGTTGAACCTAATATCAGCCGGTCGATTGGATGATGAAGGCTACACGGGTAGCATTCGGAACGGAGGCATGAAGTTTTGCAAAGGAAGCTCGATCATGGCTTGAGATCGGAAGATCAACACAATGTACATGATGCATGCCGGGATATGCCGGGAAGAAGTGAATGTGGCATCCGACAATGCTGGTGAGGTATGGCACAAAAGTTTGTGCCACATGAGCCAGAATGGCCGAAGATAACCTCATTCCGGAGGTGAAACACTTGCATCTTGAGAAATACATCGATTCCTTGTCTGGCAAGCAGAACCGAACCTCTTTTGGGTCGAGACCACCGTCGAGACAGAATACACTGCTAGAACTTGTGTATATCGATGTATGCCAAGAAAGACATGAAGTCACATGCCGGATCGCAGTACTTCGTGACGTTCCTAGACGACCACAACCGGAATTTCTAGGTCTCACCACTGAAGATGAAGGACCTGGTATTGTCTGTCTTCAATGAATTCCACACGAGAGTGGAAAGAGAAACCATCCGGAAGCTGAAGGTGGTTTGAGCAAACAACGGAGGAGAATATCGGGGCTAGTTCGAATAGTACTTCCGGTTGAAGGGAATCCGACTCGAATTTACCGTGTCGTAGACGTTGGAATTGAATGGATTGGCCGAAAGGATGAATTGGACTGTGATGGAGAGAGTCCAGAGTAAATTGGCACATGCTAAGCTGCCCAAGACGTTTTGGGTTGAAGCGCTAATGACAGTGACGTATGTGATAAATAGATCACCGTCAGCAGCCTTGGAAGGAGACACACCACAAAGAGTATGGACTGGTAAAGATGTATCTTGCTAGGAAACAGGTCCCTCCGAATGGGAAGTGAGAAGAACCGTGTTTATGAGCAACTCGGCCGAGGCCGAAACCGGAAATCGTGGAGATAGCCAACACGGAAGGCTAAACTTGTAAATAGTCGAAAGGTTACATTAGTATATAAGTACTTTGGGCAATCATGTTAGATGTGTGTATTATTGTAAAGTTACTGTTGTCGAGGTCGTGGCCTCTGTAATTGTGAGAGTGAATGAGTGTGAGTGGAAGCGAGTGAGCTCCATAGCTGCTTGTTGGCGAAGCAGGATCTCGAGGTTGTTGCCTCTAAGATCTCTGATTGTATTCCTTTCTCTCATAGTGTTCTGTTTGGAGTTGGTGAACTCCACGTGGTTTTTTCCCCGTTCGGGTTTCCACGTTAAAATCTGTGTCATTCTCAGTTTTTGTATTCTGTTTTTCCTTTCCATTAGATGGACTATTAGTCGGGGATACAGTCAAAGTCAAGGGGGAGACCTACTTGCTTCTATTGCGGGAAGCCGGGACACTTCCAGAAGAACTGTCGGCACTTCCGAAAAGACAAGGAAACTGACGGTACCGATTCGAAGCGGACACCGGACCGGAACGGTAAAGACCGGAGGGGGCCAGATCGGAAGGGAATGACGGCAATCACAGCAAGTGAAGAAGAGTTGATGCTCATCACCGAGGAGAGTGAGTTGAACCTTGCCGGCGATGAGACAACGTGGTTGTCGATTCTGGAGCGTCGTTCCACCTTACCCCGGACTGGAAATGCTTCTCATCCTACACAGCCGATGATCACGGCTCTGTCCGGATGGGGAATGAAGGTACATGCCGAATTGTCGGCATAGGAGATGTGTGGTTGACAACACCAACCTGATGCAAGCTGATGCTGAAGGATGTCCGACACGTTCCGGAGGTTCCACTGAACCTGATATCAGCCGGTTGGCTAGATGATGAAGACTATATGGGTAGTATCCGGAATGGAGTCATGAAATTCAGCAAAGGGAACTTGATAGTGGCTCGGGCCCGGAAGGTCAACACGATGTACCTGATGAATGCCCGGTTATGCCCGGAAGAAGTGAATGTGGTTTGCGACACTGCCGGTGAGCTGTGGCACAAGAGACTGTGTCACATGAGCGTGAAGGGGATGAAGAGGCTTGCAGATGACAACCTCATTCCAGTGAAGAACGTGCATCTTGAGAGGTGCACGGACTGCCTAGCCGGTAAACAAAACCGGACGTCCTTCCGATCGAGGCCATCGATGAGACGTAATGCATCACTGGTGTTGGTGCATACTGATGTGTGTCAAGTGGACACGAAGTCACATGCCGGATCGCAGTACTTCGTGATGTTCATAGATGACCACAGCCGGAAGCTGTGGGCCACACCGTTGAAGACGAAGGATCAGGTGCTATCTGTCTTCAAAGAGCTCCACGCGAGAGTGGAAAGAGAAACTGGCTGGAAGCTGAAGGCAGTTTGAGCAGATAACGGAGGAGAATACTGGGGGCAGTTCGAGGAGTACTGTCACTCGATGGGAATCCGGCTCGAATTTACCGTGCCGAAGATGCCAGAACTAAATGGGCTGGCCGAGGGGATGAACCAGACCATAATGGAGAGGGTCCGGAGTATGCTGGCGCATGCAAAATTACCCAAGAAGTTTTGGGCTGAGGCACTATCGACGACGACATATGTGATAAACAGATCGCCCTCAGTACCCTTGGACGGAGACACACCACAGAGAGTCTGGACCAGTAAGGATGTCTCCTACCGGCATCTGAAGGTATTCGGGTGTCTTGCGTACGTGCATTTAGCTAAGGAACGAAGAGGAAAGTTAGATCCAAAGACCCGGCCATGCATATTCCTCGGTTATGGTGACGATGAGTTCAGCTACCGAGTGTGGGACCCGGTTGGCCAGAAAGTATTCCGGAGTCGAGATATTATCTTTAAGGAGGACAAGACGCTCGCCGACTGGGAGTCGGAGAAGAAGATAATGAACTCCGAGTCGACTGGTAAGGAAAAATTTCGATTTGATGAAATGCAGTTCCAACCGGCAAGAAGCCGGTTAGCACTCGATGAACCGGCCGGTGACGGTGAGGAGACAAAACCGGCCGAAGAAGAAGGAATAGGTGAAACCGAAACCGGACAAGACCCCGAATTGGATTCGGATGAAGAGCAAAACCCCGAATCGGATTTGGATGAAGAGCAAATGGAGGAGCCAGTTACCAAAGCCCAAGGACGCAGATATCCTCTTAGAGAGAGAAGGCCCCCCCGGAGATTTCCGGATCTAGAGCACGTGTTACTAACCGATGAGGGGGAGCTAGAAAGCTTCGAGGAAGCTAAAAGTGACGTCCATAGCCGCAAATGGTTAAGTGTCATGCAGGATGAAATGGATTCTCTACATGAGAACCATACGTACGAATTGGTGGATTTGCCGAAAGGAAAGCGGGCACTCCGAAACAAGTGGGTGTACAAGTTGAAACCGAGAGATGCCGGCAACCCCCCGAGATACAAAGCCAAGATCATGGTAAAGGGGTTCCAGTAAAAGAAGGGCATGGACTTTGACAAGATATTTGCCCTAGTAGTGAAGATGACTTCCATCTGGACGGTGCTGAGTATAGCGGCAAGCATGGACCTCGAGGTAGAGCAGCTGGACGTGAAGACGACATTCCTTCACAGTGACCTCGAAGAGGAGATCTACATGCAGTAACCAGAAGGATTCGTGGAGAAAGGGAAGGAGCACCTAGTTTGTCGGTTGAAGAAGAGCCTGTACGGATTGAAGTAGGTTCCCCGACAATGGTACCGAAATTTCGACTCCTTCATGACCGACCAAGGGTATCACAAAATGCAAACCGATCACTGTGTGTTTTTGAAGAAGTTCGAAGGAGGCGACTTTCTGATACTCCTTCTATACGTGAATGGCATGTTGATCGTCAGATGGGACCAAGACAAAATACGGATGTTGAAGAAGGCTCTCAACCGAACTTTCTCAATGAAAGACTTGGGCCCGACAAGACAGATACTGGGGATGCACATCATCCGGGACCAGTCAAAGAAGCAATTTTGGTTGTCATAGGAGAAATACGTGACAAAGGTGCTTAAGCGGTTCAAGATGTTAGAAGCGAAACCGGTCGGATCGACACTCCCGGCAAACTGCAGATTATCCGGTAAGCAAAGCCCGAAGACGAAAGCAGAGAAGGTGGATATGATAAAGGTACCATATGCCTCTACTGTCGGGAGCTTAATGTATGCAATGGTGTGTACTCGACTGGATATTGGATACGCAGTCAGAGTGGTGAGCCAGTTTATGAGCAATCCCGGCAAGGAGCACTGGAATGCGATCAAATGGATACTCCGGTACTTGAAGGGCACTTCGATTATGTGTCTCCGATTCGGCTCTGGTAAACCTCAACTTGACGGTTTTGGCGATTCGGATATGTCGGCTGATGTGGATACTAGCCGATCTACATCTAGGTATGTAATGACATATGCAGGGGGAGTTGTTTCGTGGCAGTAGAGGCTGTAGAAGACGGTTGCGTTGTCAACCACGGAGGCGGAGTACATGGCAGCTGTTGAAGCCGGCAAGGAAATATTATGGATGAAGGACTTCATTGAAGAGCTCGGTATCCGGCAAGATTAATACCGGCTTTATTACGACAGTCAAAGTGCCACCCACCTTGCTAAGAATGCAACATACCATTCCAGGACGAAGCACATCTAGCGTAGGTATCACTAGATCCGGGAGCGAGTAGAAGATCGAGAGTTTGCGCTGACGAAGATCCACACGGCCGAGAACAAGTCAGATATGTTCACCAAAGTATTGATACCCAACAAGCTAGATGCATGTCGGAAGCGGATCGGACTAGTAAGACATCCCATGCCGGAGTGAAGGGGGAGTTTGTTAGGAAACAGGTCCCTCCGGATGGGAAGTGAGAAGAACCGTGTTTATGAGCAACTCGGCCGAGGCCGAAACCGGAAATCGTGGAGATAGCCAACACGGAAGGCTAAACTTGTAAATAGTCGAAAGGTTACATTAGTATATAAGTACTTTGGGCAATCATGTTAGATGTGTGTATTGTTGTAAAGTTACTGTTGTCGAGGTCGTGGCCTCTGTAACTGTGAGAGTGAACGAGTGTGAGTGGAAGCGAGTGAGGTCCATAGCCGCTTGTTGGCGAAGCAGGATCTCGAGGTCGTTGCCTCTGAGATCTCTGATTGTATTCCTTTCTCTCATAGTGTTCTGTTTGGAGTTGGTGGACTCCACATGGTTTTTTCCCCGTTCAGGTTTCCACGTTAAAATTTGTGTCATTCTTAGTTTTTGTATTCTGTTTTTCCTTTCCATTAGATTGACTATTATTCCGCACACGTACAACCGGTTGTGGCCGGCAACGATTTTAATTTTCATATCTTACCGGCATTTGAAGGTGTTTCGATGTGTCGCCTACGTGCATGTAGCAAAGGACAAGAGAGCAAAATTGGACCCGAAGTCCTGGCCATGCATATTCCTTGGATATGGTGATGATGAGTTTGGTTACCGAGTGTGGGACTTGGTGACAAGAAGGTCTTTCGGAGTCGAGACATAGTCTTCATGGAAGACAAGAACATTGTCGATTGGGAGTCGGAGAAGAAGAAAATGAACTTCGGGCCAACCGACAAAGATCAGCTGAAGGATATAAGGACCCAGGCTGAAACCACTGGGTGTACAAGCTGAAACCAGGAGATGCCGAAAATACACCAAGGTACAAAGCCCACATTGTGGTGAAGGGCTTCCAACAGAAAAAGGGAGTGGATTTTGACGAGATCTTTGCCTCAGTAGTCAAGATGACATCTATCATAACTGTGTTGAGCAGAGCGGCAAGCATGGACCTCAAGGTAGAGCAATTAGACGTCAAGATGACGTTCCTAAATGGCAACCTCGAAGAAGAGATCTACATGCAACAACCAGAGGGATTCATCTAGAAAGGGAAGGAGCACCTAGTATGTTCGGTTGAAGAAGAGCTTATACAGACTAAAGCAAGCTCCTTGAAAGTTTGACTACTTGATGACCGATCAAGGATACCACAAGACGCAGGCCGACCACTGCGTATTTGTGAAGAAGTTCAATAGAGGAGACTTCTTGATACTCCTGCTATATGTGGACGACATGTTGAGCGTCAGACCAAGCCAAACCAAAATCGGGAGTCTGAAGAAAGCCTTGAACCGTACCTTCTCAATGAAAAATTAGGGTCCGGCAAGACAGATATTGGGGATGCACATAGTCCGGGACCGGACGAAGAAGCTATTGTGGCTGTCACAGGAGAGAAGTACATGACAAAGGTGCTTAACGGTTCCACATGGCGGATGCCAAACTGGTAGGGTTGTCACTTCCGGGAAATTGCAAACAGTCTGAAAAGCAAAGTATGAAGACAAAGGTGGAGAAAGTGGAGATGACAGAGGTATCGTATGCCTCCACAGTCGGTAGCTTGATGTACGCAATGGTGTGCACTTGACCGGATATCGGATATGCAGTCGGACTGGTCAGCCGATTCATGAGCAATTCATGAGCGATTCAAGTGCACCTGACGTATGCAAGGGGAGTCGTATCATGGCAGGCGAAGCTGCAGAAGTCCATTGCACTATCCAGAACGGAAGCGGAGTACATGGCGGGTGTAGAAATCGGTAAAGAGGTAATCTAGATGAAGGATTTCACCGGAGACCTAGGGATCTGACATGAGGAATTCTTGTTGTACTGCGACAGTCAAAGTGACATCCGCCTTGCAAAGAACATAACTTACCACCCCAGGACCAAGCACATCCACAAGAGATATCACTGGCTCCGGGAGAAGGTAGACGATAAAGAGTTCTTTCTTACGAAGATCCATACGGAGGAGAACGGGTCAGACATGTTGACGAAGGTGTTGTCAGCCGACAAGCTGGATATGTGCATGAGATGGATTGGATTGACAAGACATCCCATGCCGGAGCGAAGGGGGAGCTTGTTGGGAATTCGGTCCCTTCGGATGGGATTCGGATGAGACGGATCCGACGTTTTTGGTGACAAGTGTCTAGTAAACCCATATCAAAAGCCCTAGTTATTAATTAAGAGATTGGTCGAGATGTTCTCCAACCTTGATGATTAGGTGCTTGACTTATTCTCTGGAACAGTTATTCTCACAAGTGTGATCAATCTATCTTAAAATAAATTAGAATTTCTCGTCTTTGCATATATAATTATTTATTCAGGAACAACGATTGTGTGCGCTCTCAAATTGTTTAGGAACTATGTCACCTTGGAGAACGAAAGTAAATTTTATTAAAATGAGGATCCAAGGTATTTGGGAACCCGACTAGGACTAGGCAGTTGGGGCAAAGCATATAAATGAAATTGACATGTTTCAGCTGACCTCTAGAGAACCGATGGAACCTATAGACGAAGGAGGGGACCTGTTACGGGCATGACCATATAATATCCCGTCGTGAGAATTTACCATGGTATTCTATACATGTGGATAAGTGTGACGGTTAAACGAGAGTGTAAAGAAGGGGAGGATTACTTTTAATCCTCGGGATTGAGACAACCCATTAGGCCAAGTGTGAACTTGCCTGGGGGCCTTGGGTATTGCTATAAATAAGAGGCCTAGCTACCCTCATATCATCATCTTTTTGTTGGTAGACAGGTCCCTCCGGATGGGAAGGGAGAAGAACAGTGCTGACGAACAAACTCGGCCGAGGCCGAAACGGTATGAGCCGGATGGGGAGAACCCGACTGCGGAGAGTCGGATGGTGTAGGCCCGACTGCGGAGAGTCGGATGGTAGAGTACCCGACTACGGAGAGCCGGACGGGGAGTTACCCGACTGCGGAGAGCCGGATGAAGCCCATCAAGGCTACATTTGTATATAGCCGAAAAGTCATATTAGTATAAATATGACTTAGGGCAAACTTTGAGTTTCTTGTTGTTATTCTTTCTTGTTGGTGCAAGAAGAAATGAGAGCGCGTAACTGTACAGAGAGAGAGAGAGAGAGAGAGAGAGAGAGAGAGAGAGAGAGAGAGAGACGAGGTCGTTGCCTCTGTTGTAACCGCCGCCTGTGGCGAAGATCTGTGAGCACGAGGTCGTTGCCTCAGTGATCTCACTGCTGTATATTTCTGCATAGTGACAGTTTGCAGCTTGTGGGCTGCCATGGTTTTTCCCCTATTTTGGGGTTTTCCACGTATACCTCCTGTGTACCATTTCTCCTCTTTTGTGTCGCGTTTCATTACCTGTTTTTCTGTGTATGTAAAGAATCTCGGTTGTGGCCGAGCGTTGGACATAAGGAACGTCTAGTTCTCAACAAGTGGTATCAGAGCAAAATCGACACAGAAAATGGACGAATCGTTTGGCGGCATGTTCAAGCTCACCGGCTCCAACTATTCAGTGTGGAAGTCGAAGATGAGGGACATGCTCGTGGTTAAAGACCTCTGGCTGCCGGTTCAGTTCGGGGACAAGAGACCGGACAAAATCGACGCCGCGATATGGGAGGTGATGCACATGAAGACAACGGCGTACATACGGTGCTTCATCGATATGAGCCTGTACAACAACTTCAATGAAGAGAGTAAGGCTCATGAGCTCTGGGAGAAGATCGGCACAATGTTCCAGAACAAAAATGTTGTCAATCATGCGTCGGTATTCCGGAAGCTTGTAAGACTCCGGTACCAAGATGGCTCCAGCATGGCGGAGCATATGAATGCCTTCCAGGGGCTGATTCACCAGGCAACGTCATTGGAAGTACCTCTTGCCGATGAGGTCCTAGCGCTACTCCTGCTCGGTTCCCTCCCGGATAGCTGGGAGACATTGGTTGTTACTTTGGGCAATGCCGGGCCGGAAGGAAAACGGCTATCCCTAGCAAGAGTAAAGTCGAGCTTGCTAGATGAGGAGGCTCGTCGGAAAGACAAAGATACGAGCTCCGACTCCAATGCGCTCCTTACCAAATCGGAACGCGGAAGACAGAGAAACCGTAGTCCCCAGAACCGGGAGAAGTCGGGGGCACGATCAAAGTCAAGGGGGAGGCCTACTTGCTTCTATTGCGGCAAGCCGGGACACTTCCAAAAGAACTGTCGGCATTTCCGTAAAGACAAGGAAACCGACGGTACCGATTCGAAGCAAACCCCGAACCGGAACGGTACAGACCGGAACGGTAAAGACCGGAGGGGGCCGGACCGGAAGGGAACGACGGCAATTGCGGCAAGTGAAGAGGAGTTGATGCTCATCACCGAGGAGAGTGAGATAAACCATGCCGGCGACGAGATGACCTGGGTGGTAGACTCAGGAGCGTCGTTCCACCTTACCCCGGACCGGAAATGCTTCTCATCCTACTCAGCCGGTGATCACGGCTGTGTCCGGATGGGGAATGAAGGAACATGCCGAATTGTCGGCATAGGAGACGTGTGGCTGACAACACCAACCGGATGTAAGTTGCTGTTGAAAGATGTCCGACACGTTCCGGAAGTTCGTCTGAACCTGATATCAGCCGGTCGGCTAGATGATGAAGGCTACACGGGTGGCATCCGGAACGGTGTCATGAAGTTCAGCAAAGGGAGCCTGATTGTGGCTCGGGCCCGGAAGGTAAACACACTGTACCTGATGAATGCCCGGTTATGTCCGGAAGAAGTGAACGTGGCTTCCGACACTGCCGGTGAGCTGTGGCACAAGAGGCTATGTCACATGAGTGAGAAGGGGATGAAGAGGCTTGGAGACGACAACCTCATTCCAGTGAAGAACGTGCACTTAGAGAAGTGCACTGATTGTCTAGCCGGTAAGCAGAACCGGACCTCCTTCCGACCAAGGCCACCGATGAGACGTAATGCACCACTGGAGTTGGTGTATACGGATGTTTGTCAAGTAGACACGAAGTCACATGCCGGAGCTCCACGCGAGAGTGGAAAGAGAAACTGGCTGGAAGCTGAAGGCAGTTTGAGCAGATAACGGAGGAGAATACTGGGGGCAGTTCGAGGAGTACTGCCGCTCGAAGGGAATCCGGCTCGAATTTACCGTGCCGAAGATGCCGGAACTAAACGGACTGGCCGAGAGGATGAACCGGACCATAATGGAGAGGGTCCGGAGTATGCTAACGCATGCAAAACTACCCAAGAAGTTTTGGGCTGAGGCACTGTCGACGACGACATATGTGATAAATAGATCACCCTCAGTACCCTTGGACGGAGACACGCCACAGAGAGTATGGACCGGTAAGGAAGTGTCCTACCGGCATTTGAGGGTGTTCGGGTGTCTCGCGTACGTGCATGTAGCAAAGGACCGGAGAGGAAAGTTAGATCCAAAGACCCGGCCATGCATATTCCTCGGTTACGGTGACGATGAGTTCGGCTACCGAGTGTGGGACCCGGTCGACAAGAAGGTATTCCGGAGTCGAGATATTATCTTCATGGAGGACAAGACGCTCGCCGACTGGGAGTCGGAGAAGAAGATAGTGAACTCCGAGTCGATCGGTAAGGATAGACTCTACAATGAGCAGACCCAACCAGCAAGAGACCGGTTAGCACTCGAGGAACCAGCCGGTTACGGTGAGGATACCGAACCGGCAGAAGAGGAAGTAGAGGAAGCTGAGACCGGAACCGGTCAAGATCCCGAATCGGATTCGGATGAAGAGCAAATGGAGGAACCGATTACCGAAGTCCGAAGACGTAGATATCCTCTCAGAGAGAGAAGGGCGCCCCAGAGATTTCCGGATGCAGAACATGTCCTGCTAACCGATGAGGGGGAGCCGGAAAGCTTCGAAGAAGCGAAGGAAGACACCCATAGCTGAAAATGGTTAAGTGCCATGCAGGATGAGATGGATTCCCTTCATGAGAACCATACGTACGAATTGGTGGAGCTGCCGAAAGAAAAGCGGGCACTCCGAAACAAGTGGGTGTTCAAGTTGAAACCGGGAGATGCCGGCAATCCCCCGAGATACAAAGCCAGGATCGTGGTGAAGGGGTTCCAGCAGAAGAAGGGCGTGGACTTCGACGAAATATTCGCCCCGGTAGTAAAGATGACCTCCATCCGGACGGTGCTGAGTATAGCAGCAAGCATGGATCTCGAGGTAGAGCAGCTGGACGTGAAGACGACATTCCTTCACGGCGACCTCGAAGAGGAGATCTACATGCAGCAACCGGAAGGATTTGTGGAGAAAGGGAAGGAGCATCTGGTATGCCGGTTGAAGAAGAGCCTGTACGGACTGAAGCAGGCTCCCCGGTAATGGTATCGGAAGTTCGACTCCTTCATGACCGATCAGGGGTACCACAAGACGCAGGCCGATCACTGCGTGTTTGTGAAGAAGTTCGAAGGAGGGGACTTCCTGATACTCCTCCTGTACGTGGATGACATGTTGATCGTCGGACGAGACCAAGGAAAAATACGGATGCTGAAGAAGGCTCTCAACCGGACCTTCTCAATGAAGGACTTGGGTCCGGCAAGATAGATGTTGGGGATGCACATCATTCGGGACCGGTCAGTGAAGCAACTATGGCTGTCACAGGAGAAGTATGTGACAAAGGTGCTTCACCAGTTCAACATGTCAGATGCAAAACCGGTCGGATCGACACTCCCGACAAACTGCAAGTTGTCCGGCAAGCAAAGCCCGAAGACAAAAGGAGAGAAGGCAGGTATGATGAAGATTCCATATGCCTCTGCCGTCGGGAGCTTGATGTACGCAATGGTTTGTACCCGACCGAACATTGGATACGTAGTCGGAGTGGTGAGCCGGTTCATGAGTAGTCCCAGCAAGGAGCATTGGAACGCGGTCAAGTGGATACTCCGGTATTTGAAGGGCACTTCAAATATGTGTCTCCGATTCGGCACCGGAAAACCTAAACTGGACGGTTTCACCGATTCGGACATGTCGGCTGATGTGGATACCAGCCGGTCTACATCCGGGTATGTGATGACATATGCAGGGGGAGCTGTCTCGTGGCAGTCGAGGCTGCAGAAGACGGTTGCATTGTCAACCACAGAGGCGGAGTACATGGCAGCTGTGGAAGCCGGCAAGGAAATATTATGGATGAAGGACTTCATCGGGGAGCTCGGTATCCGGCAAGAGGAATACTGACTCTACTGCGACAGTCAAAGTGCCATCCACCTTGCTAAGAATGCGGCTTACCATTCCCGGACGAAGCATATCCAGCGGAGGTATCACTGGATCCGGGAAAGGGTAGATGACCAAGAGTTCGCATTGGCGAAGATCCACACGGCCGAGAACGGGTCAGATATGCTGACCAAAGTGCTGACACCCGACAAGCTGGACGCATGCCGGAAGAGGATCGGGCTAGAAAGACACCCCATGCCGGAGTGAAGGGGGAGTTTGTTGGTAGACAGGTCCCTCCGGATGGGAAGGGAGAAGAACAGTGCCGACGAACAAACTCGGCTGAGGCCGAAACGGTATGAGCCGGATGGGGAGAACCCGACTGCGGAGAGTCGGATGGTGGAGTACCCGATTGCGGAAAGCCGGATGGGGAGAACCCGACTGCGGAGAGTCGGATGGTGTAGGCCCGACTGCGGAGAGTCGGATGGTAGAGTACCCGACTGCGGAGAGCCGGACGGGGAGTTACCCGACTGCGGAGAGCCGGATGAAGCCCATCAAGGCTACATTTGTATATAGCCGAAAAGTCATATTAGTATAAATATGACTTAGGGCAAACTTTGAGTTTCTTGTTGTTATTCTTTCTTGTTGGTGCAAGAAGAAATGAGAGCGCGTAACTGTACAGAGAGAGAGAGAGAGAGAGAGACGAGGTCGTTGCCTCTGTTGTAACCGCCGCCTGTGGCGAAGATCTGTGAGCACGAGGTCGTTGCCTCAGTGATCTCACTGCTGTATATTTCTGCATAGTGACAGTTTGCAGCTTGTGGGCTGCCATGGTTTTTCCCCTATTTTGGGGTTTTCCACGTATACCTCCTGTGTACCATTTCTCCTCTTTTGTGTCGCGTTTCATTACCTGTTTTTCTATGTATGTAAAGAATCTCGGTTGTGGCCGAGCGTTGGACATAAGGAACGTCTAGTTCTAAACACTTTTGACTACGTCGAGACTCTTTTTCGTGGTGGTTCAACTCTTGTAGCGAGCGCGGTAGCTCCAGGTATGACTCGACGCCACAACAGTGGTATGGGACGCTGATCGAGGCTCAAGTCCGTCTCGAGTCCGTCTCGATCCCTTCGCTCGGGGGTGGTCGGGTGGATCGGCACCCTTCTTTTTCTCTCTCCTTTCTATCTATCTATCTATCATTCTTTTCTTCTTATCATACGCTTACATTAGATCATATCTCTAATAGGACCTGGTTGACCTCAAAGATGTACTAGAGTCTGAACAAAGACAAGATTCAGCTGATCAGATGAAACAAGTGGATACAACACAACTATCAGTTGATCTTGGAGAGTAGCTTGTTCCAAATCTCCTAATGGAGTGAATTGTATAATACTTTGTATTTGTAACTGAAAAATTGTTTTGAAATATAAGACCTTTTCGTTTGAGTATAATTTCTTTAATCTATCCCATTGGTGCCTCGAACTTTATGTGTCTATCATATGTTTACAAAGGTTGACTTGTAAAATATGTCGTTAAGTATAATTTCCATTGAATAGATGAGTTTAACTTATCATTTGTACGACAAATGTTGGTTCTAATTGTTTCTCAATTAATATAATTGGATTTAGTCTTTATTTTATGATTTATGTTGTCTTTAATCTTGGTAATTTAGTTTCTAGTAAACACAATAATATTAAGTCAACGTCGTTGCTCACATGATAATACATTCACATTGTTCATGTATGATTGGCATATAATGTTCGTAGTGAATTTTGGGCATGCGTGGTATATCGTGAAATATTTGTTTGTGAAAGTTTTTCTAATTAATCCAAAAATCCTATTTACAAAATCGACATAACAATCTTTATAAGATTTAGAGACAAATATAGTAACAAAATTGCATTTCTAAATTTGTTAAGTTGGTTTCAAATTTAACATTATGTACAATGAAGAATATTACAATTATAGTTGGATGCATTCCCGTCATCTTATCTAAGATTAGGATAAATTTGTGCATGAATTGAGAAAATATGGGTTAAAATTTTAATCCTAAAAATATTAACTGCCTTTTTCAGTGATGTTTTTAAAAATCGTGTGCACATGCGTGATAGATTCTTGAAAGCTTGTTCAAAAATGGTAATTCTTGACATCTCACATATTTATCAATAAAGGAATGTGACATATTACCTGTTTCAAATGTCCCGGTGTTAATTGAAAGATAGATTAGTAGCGAAAGGGTTTCTAGCCAGAATATGGTGTCGACTTCAACAAAATATTCTCACCAATGGTGAAAATGACCACCCTTTGGTTCTTGCTCGGGGTTGTGACAACCAAAGATCTGGAGTTGATCCAACTAGATGTTAAGATGACATTCCTCCATGGTGATCTAGAGGAGGAGATTTATATCGAATAGTCGAAAGGCTTTTTCGTATCCGACCAAGAACATCTTGTTTGCCGACTCAATAAGAGTCTTTACAGCCTGAAGCAGACACCAAGGCCATGGTATAAGAAGTTTGACGACTTCATACAATCAGCCAGCTTCTTCAAGAGCGATGAGGACCACTATATTTTCTCAAAAACAACTCAAGATGGATCAACTCTACGATTGACAACATAGCAGATGGGACTCAACTAAGTGTCTTTTGGTTGACCGATTCCAGTCATCAAGGCACCAGATGGGCTTAAGGAGAAATCATTTCGATTGAGTTGAACATAGAGATGGCCTCGGACAATCGGCTTCGATTCGGCTTCAGCCTTTCGGACTAGCCGATTCGGCTTTCTTCATTTAGCCTCTGCCTATTCGGCAATAGCCGATTTATCTTAAACATCTCTTTGTATAAATCTGTATCTTGTTTACTCTTTTATTATAGATTTTTTTTTGTATATGCCCATAATGGGGGATTGTCGAATACAGGGATATAATGACTGTACTCAAATTGTCCCATTTGGACAAACGAGAACTAGGACATATCTTTAATATGATCGAATGGGAGTTGCCTCTTTCTCTCTCTCTCTCTCTCTCTCTCTTTCTCTAAAAGATACTGAAATTTGTTGTTGTTTCATCCATGAAGTAAAACCATATTTACATCTTGAAATAACCAAGTTCAGCACTAGAATTGCTCATACTAACAAAATGTGTACATTAATCTTCAGTCCCTTCTAATGATCCAAACATGACAATTTGATCAAATATTTATTTAGTTTTATAATATATGATCCCACTACTTTGATTAAGTTGTTTTGAAACTCTCTGCTTTAATATGTTCATCTTGTTAATCTATCATAAACTTCTTGTTCTTCAACACGTAAGTGTTGTTTATGTTTTCACACTAACAACCGTACTTCCAACAAGTGGTATTGTGGGTAGTTGTACAAGTTCAACCAATGTTGTATGCGATGGAAGATATTGTAGATACTATTTATCTACAACATTGTTGAATGCAAAACCCTTGAATCTTAAAATAGAGATTAGGAACACTTACATATAGCATATAGCAATTGGCAAGTAGCATTACTATTTGGCTTGAAGGTAATCCAATATATGATCGAGACGGTGTGCCTGGAAAATCATTGGAATCTAGATAGAGATTGTATATAATCTCATTGGTTTTTTGGATAATATAAAACGTGATATTCAATGGGTGGAATTGCAATGACTTGTAATGTATCAAAAGTCATAAAACATTCTTCCTCCCTATATGTCCTTACTCCAATCATAACATCCAATGGCATAAAGAACACTATTCACTTATATCTAGAGTTTCCAAAGTGCATTTCCATGTTATAAAAGATGTCTTGGATCACAGAAAACATTTCTTTCTTCTTCTAATGGTTTAGGTTTCCATTCCTACAACTAAGCCTCTATTACACCAACTCTTGGTAGCACTCAATCAATTTTAATGAACTCAAGTTCTATCCACACAATTGGTGTTATTTTCCTTTTCAAACCCCCGGTTGATTGTGTTGTTAGGTTTAGCTCCACCTTGTTTTCCTCTTGTGTAGTCGTTGGGCCTGGCTTCACCTTGTTTTGCTCTTGTATAGTCGACTGTGTCGTCTGGCCTACCATCACCTTTGTGCATGTAGATAATTTTCTAGTTGATATCAACCCACTAGTATCACATCCTACATCTACCTGCAAAATCAGATCATCTGAGCAACTGATTCAAACCCTTTAGAATCCTCAACATCAGAAAACACCAACATATTCACACTAACAAAGTACCGAACAGTCTTAAAAAACAACATTATGAACATGAAATATTTTACGAAAAAAATCGTATTGTTATCTTAATATTCATCGTAGAGTTCCATTATATGATGGGGATCAAGCAACAACCAATAATGGTTTTACTTGTCCAAATAGATCATATACATTAATTTTCGTAAGGAAAATAGCTAATTATCCTATCCCACTAAACATAGAGTAACTTAGTGCCCCTTGACTGAGTAATTGGTCTTGTCCCCAATTGAGGCCCCTTCCTCAGCCTTTTTCTAGAAGGTTGCCCATTCATCCTTGCTTCTTTCAACCATTGCGCAAGTGTGTCTTGCTCCGACAACCTATCCACCACCATAGTAGCTTTTTGCGCACCAGTCGCGTCTTGTGCTAGTTGTTCAAGAAGAGTGATATATGGTGGGACATTGTTACGGGCATGACCATATAATATCCCGCGGTGAGAATTTACCATAGTATTCTATACACATGGATAAGTGTGAGGGTTAAACGGGAGTGTAAAGAAGGGGAGGATTACTTTTAATCCTCAGGATTGAGACAACCCATTAGGCCAAGTGTGAACTTGCCTGGGGGCCTTGGGTATCGCAATAAATAAGAGGCCTAGCTACCCTCATTTGATCATCTTGTTGACTACGTCGAGACTCTGTCTTGTGGTGGGTCAATTCTTGTAGCAAGCGCCCGAGCTCCAGGTACAACTCGACGCCACGGCGGTGGTATGGGACGCCGATCGAGGCTCGAGTCCGTCTCGATCCCTTCGCTCAGGGGTGGTCGGGTGGATCGACACCCTTCTTTCTCTCTCTCCTTTCTATCTAGATCCATATTCTATCCTTATCTAATGCTTACATTAGTTCATGTCTTTAATAGTTGGTATCAGAGCTAATGTGCTAATGTTTCTTTTGTTGATTGATGGTGATCGATCAATGTGCGGTTGGCCTTGATCCAGACAACGATCAACAAAAGAACTTCAGTAATCTTTCTTGTTTTTTCTATTCTTTCTTCTCCCAATTTAATCATGTGTATGGTTAATATGTAATTTTTTTATTATATATATTCAATGATGTTGAAGTGGTAATTAATTGGTTGTATAAAACGTTTACATATGTGTATGAGGTCAATACCTCATTTGACATATATTGAATATGTGATTAATGTCGTATGTGCACGAGGTTAATACCTCAATTGCGTATTACGCTCACATACATATGTTACGTATGCGTATGGGGTCAATACCTCAATTTTATTGTAAATGATATGTGTTTGGTGTCGTATGAGTATGAGGTCAATACCTCAATTGCGTATTACGATTAACCCTTATTTTTTTATGTTTTGTGTGCGTAGAGACTACATTCCTCGATTACGTGTCTTGATTTCATCATATGATGGCTATTTGATGTAACGATTTGTTTAATATATGCATGTGGTCACATGTATACGTATTTGATCATATATATGTGATAAATAAACATATGTGTATATTTGATATTACGTGATCTTTAGATCGAATGTTTTCCTTTTCGAGGAAAGGATCTTGGTGGTCGTCCTCACATTTTGGTGAGAATGGCGTTGTCACCATACCTTTTTTTCAACAATTTTTTATTGTTGACATTCCCATTGGTGACTTCGATTTTATTATGTAAAGAAATGCCTATAGCCACAATGATGTCGAGAACGTAGGGCTTGACCCACTTCATGTGAGGTCACTCCTATGACACACAAACCCTAAACATCCCTCCCTCGTTACATGGATACGATGCCACCATGAGATCATTCTTACGAAAGGCATTCGTAATGACGTAACCATGTGATGGGCCATGGGCCTACTACGAAAAGAGGGCTCATTTGGCTTGACCATTAGGTTGCACTTTGGCGA